>NW_027315846.1:4531162-4548662 GCF_026437365.1 Eucyclogobius newberryi
TCCTCCCTCATGTCTCCTTCCTCATCTCTCCTCCCTCATCTCTCCTCTTTCATCTCTCCTCCCTCATCTCTCCTCCCTCACCTCTTTTCCTTCATCTTTCCTCCCTCATCTCTCCTCCCTCCTCTCTCCTCCCTCACCTCTTCTCCTTCATCTCTCCTCCATCATCACTCCTCCCTCATCTCTCCTCCCTCCCTCCTCTCTCCTCCCTCACCTCTTCTCCTTCATCTCTCCTCCCTCATCTCTCCTCCTTCATCTCCTCCCTCATCTCTCCTCCCTCCCTCCTCTCTCCTCCTTCATATCCTCCCTCATCTCTCCTTTCTCATCTCTCCTCCCTCCTCTCCTCCCTCATCTCTCCTCCTTCATCTCCTCCCTCATCTCTCCTCCCTCCCTCTTCTCTCCTCCTTCATCTCCTCCCTCATCTCTCCTTTCTCATCTCTCCTCCCTCCTCTCCTCCCTCATCTCTCCTCCCTCATCTCCTCCTTCAGCTCTCTAGCGCCCCCTTCCTCTGAGCCGCGCCCCTCAGCTCCACGCGTACACATGTAAAACGCATTCACTGGAACACTCTCTATTCTCTCTCACTTCCTGTCTTTGTGTCGAACCATTTCCTGTTTTTAACCATCCTGAAACGGTGCACACTAATTTGAAATACATATAAAGTCACAGGTGAAGATTGATCAGGTTTTACTGAAGTCATTCTTAGCTTTTGTTTTTAGACTGGCCTAAATTTTCACTCAAAGTATCACTCAATGAGATATTTGGCTTTCCAAGTAACAAAAAGTAACTAAACCAGGTCTAAAATGCTACAAAACTAACCAAAATACTGCCACTTTTTTGTTTTAATCGATACAATACAGAGTACTTTGGGAGGTGTTTTTACTCATCTAACTCAAAGTATTTCCATAATGTTTCACTGCAACTTGTCATTTTACCATTTTAACGATAGTATTAACCTAAACACTGTTCTTTAAAGAAGGGTTTCCAAATGCGTCGACAATACTTTTTAATCAAGACGTTTTAATCTGAAACCGTATCCCGACTACGCAATTGCCGATGACCGCGATTGACAGGTGCATTAACCAATCAGAGAGTCCGTTCGTGTCACTACAAACACGGCATCTTTTGAGTAAAAACAAACGTAAGGGAAGTAAGAGAGGGTGGAGTATACTGTATTTTCTGGAGTACAAGTCGCACCAGCCAAAAAATGCATAATCAAGAAGAAAAAAAACATATTTAAGTCGCAATGTTTGGGGAGATTTATTTGATCAAATCCAAGATCAAGAACAGACGTTTCATCTTGAAATGCAGTTTAAAATAATAACAGATGAGAGAACATGGTGAATAGGTGTACGTATGCTAACGCTAACACCTTCAGCTACATGACGTATGCTAACGCTAACACTTTCAGCTACATGAGTCACAGACAGACCTGTGGTAAGTGTCTGGTATGTTAACGTAACATATGAACAGTTATTCAGATAACTATAGCATAAAGAACATGCTAACAAGTTTAGCAAAGCATCAGTTTTACCCCAAATCACTAAATCCATTGAATTCTTCTTCCTCTGTGTCACTTCTAAACAACTCTACAAACTCCAGAGGAAGAGGAAGTGCAGATTCTTCTTCTGCGTCGCTTAGAGTCTAGAGCGCCCTCTTGTGGTTCTCAGTGTGAAAATAACAAGTAATATCACATATAAGTCACTCTGGAGTATAAGTTGTACCCCGGCAGAAACTACTAGTCCGGAAAATAGTGTATATATTTAGTTGCATTTGAGAAACACGTGCTACGAATCAGCGGCTGCCATCGGGACGCCACAAAACTCAAGGTTGCGTTCGAACAGAAAAGCAGGAGGCCACCGAAGGACGCCCGTATAGAATCTATACGCCCAGAGCATGACCTCACTCTGCTCTGTTTGTGTTTATCTGCAGAAAAGTACTGCGCAATTTCAAAGCGAATTCTAGGCAAGAGTCGAGTCTGGCGTCGATTTGAGGTTTGACACATTTACATTCTCAAGTGTTTACAGCTGCAGAAGAAGAGCAAAACAAAGGACATGGAAGTATTTACCCTTCGCATCATTATCAGTGACAGTTAAAGGTGCTGTATCCAATGTTCACTGTTTTGAAACGTGAAAAACACAACTAGTTTGTGTACTTGTACTTTTTTTGCGCGTAATGAAGTCAAATCTGTTTGGCCCCAGCACAGATAATATTGTCAAAGCTTCTGTTCGGGTGAAAATGAGACCACAGCGCGTTCTCTGCGTCTAATGATTGAAAAGCGGAAAGTGCGCCGTTAGCATGCTAATGTTAGTTGGCTTTACCGTGATGGCAAAAGTGCTTATTATAGTCATCGTGGTGAATATTTAGGATGTTCAGGCCGCATTAGGTAAGTGAGCGATACATGTGGAGCTGAGTTTCAAATGATCGTTTCAAAAAAGTAAAAATCAGAAATAGTCAGAAATTTGCATTCTTAATAAAAAAAAAAAAAGATTAAACAATAATTCATTGTTTTTAGTTCTTTTTCAACTTTTTGAGAAAACTATTGCTTTTATTTATTTATTTTATTTGTTCTGTTCTTCAAAAATGATAAATAAGGTCAATTGTGCACAAAGGCTGCAACTAAAGTGGTTATTTTACTCGTCGATTAGTGAAATGATTATTTCTATTGCACATTGAGACTTTTTACATCTATTATCAACCAAATAAAAGTTGAAATATGGTGACGGAAGGCCTCTAGATTGAAAATATTTATGAGAAAAAGTGTATTATTAATTCTTTTCTTGACATTTTGATCTAAAAAAGGTCATTTTTATGTGTTTTTTAAGATAAGGAAAAGAAAAAAAAGATTATATTATTTGTAATAGTAGACAATTAGTCCATTGATTGTTGCAGTCCTATTCTAAAATAAGAAAAACATAATGGAAAATATGTCATTCTCGCAGTTAAGTTTAACCCACACACTATGCATTTCCTATGGATTTGTGGAGATGTTTCGAACACAATGGAGCCAGTGTGAAGCTGCAGACGGAGCACAAGGAGGAAGAAGAGGAGGAAGAGGAGGAGGAGAATATGCCGAGAGACGAGAAGAGACAAGACAATGAACCAAAGTGTCGACAAGAACCACAAGAAATGACTCCGCGATGAGGTCATGAGTAAGAGGGAAATGTATTTCCAGCAGGTTATTATCGGTCTGTCACAATAACTGCACTGGACAAACACAGCTCAGGGTCACAACTTAACACAGGGAAGAACTCGCCCGAGGATAGAACACGTGTGTCGCCAGCTGACCCCGGAAACCCATTGAACACATTTAAAAAGAGTCGTAGATGCCCTGGAACTGCACAGAACAGAACTGCTTATGATTATGATTATGTCTTCCTTGCTTGTGTTCGGCGGTTTGACTCTCTCATCCATCAATGGCACCAACACTTTGTCAAAGGCCTTGTGGCGTGCCGGACGGGCCAAACCTTGAGTGATTTTGTTCAGGGTGTTGAGTGGAGGGTGATGGATGGCCCTAACACGGGACGGCCTTGGCAAACCGCTGTTTTGGGTATCGCAAAGGCTTGTGTGCCGGCCAAAAAACAGACATCAGAATATCAAAGTGGCATCTCCATCGCTCTGGTGTAACAGCCACATCAAGCCCGTACTGCTTTAGGGCCCTTTCCACGTCAAAATAGACCCTAATCATAGGCATTTGCGGCTGAGGACAGCATAGCAGAACCTCTAATAAGACTGCCATCCTTGAATGAGACTGCCATCCTTGAATAAGACTGCCATCCCTGAATGAGACTGCCATCCTTGAATAAGACTGCCATCCTTGAATAAGACTGCCATCCCTGAATGAGACTGCCATCCTTGAATGAGACTGCCATCCTTGAATAAGACTGCCATCCTTGAATAAGACTGCCATCCTTGAATGAGACTGCCATCCTTGAATAAGACTGCCATCCTTGAATGAGACTGCCATCCTTGAATAAGACTGCCATCCTTGAATGAGACTGCCATCCTTGAATAAGACTGCCATCCTTAAATAACACTGTCATCCTTGAATAAGACTGCCATCCTTGAATAAGACTGCCATCCTTGAATAAGACTGCCATCCTTAAATAACACTGTCATCCTTGAATAAGACTGCCATCCTTGAATAAGACTGCCATCCTTGAATAAGACTGCCATCCTTGAATAAGACTGCCATCCTTGAATAAGACTGCCATCCCTGAATAAGACTGCCTTCCTTGAATAAGACTGCCATCCATGAATAAGACTGCCATCCTTGAATAAGACTGCCATCCTTTGCTTGAGGCTGTTTAATGCTTAATAACCGTACATTTAGATTAGGCTGTTAACGGTACTTTGCAGGCCACGTTTGACCAACCTGCCGGAGAGATAAAGCCACCAGCGGCAAAACTGTCTGCTGTGACGCCACTGACGCCATTTTCTGACAGTTTAAATTATCATTCTTCAAAAAATATGTAATATTTATTGGTCAAAGCCTAACTGTTGTGATGCTGATATAGATTTTGCCTTTGTTTACAATACGGTTGCTAGGTAACAGTTGTGGATGCCATATTGGTAGTCCGTGTCCAACCAGAAACGCGCAGTCCGACCACATGCGCTTTGAGCTCACATTCAAAGTCAGCGCAAGTCGTTATATATATCTTAAACAGACCGCGCAAATATTTCTCCTTTGGCGTCGTCTATATTTCTTGGACGTTATAAATCCACGTCCAAAATCTCCCGAGCCACAAACTCATATCAGTCCATTTCGTCCGATCTCTTCTCCATCTGTCGCTCCCACACTTCTCTGGAGAGGCCCACTTCCTCTCCGCCTTTTTCAGACTTGCATTTTCAGATTTATTTAGACTTCAGACAGAACGCCGACCGTGTTTATGTTTCGCTCGACCGTCGCCGTGGAGACCAGACGCGGAAACGTCCAAAACATGTTCGATTTGTCTTACATTCTTTCATCGGATCGGTTTGGATGAGTTTTCAAGGATGTTTGAGTTGTTTCTTCAGCGTTACATGCAACTTTCAGAAGGCTTTTCCCATTCAAAAGATGCAATATTTTGTCTTATTTTTGTTGTGTTGACGGCAACGACCCAAATTTCGTATCCGTCTGAAACCCGTGGACAGCTTTGAGCCGTCTTAAAGCCGCACTGCGTGACATATCAGTCGATAAATAGACAAAAATAAAAGTCTTGACTCGTAACTTGGCCTGGAAAACTGCCAAAGCGCTGTTCAAATGTAGAAAAAAAACATAGCATTTCATTCAATTAACAAAATAAAAATGTAATAAAAAGAACTACAACAATAAATAAAAAAATAAATAAGAAGTGTCTTGCTCAGCTCATGTTGAAAGTAAAGATTTAAACCCACTTTTTTCATTTAATAGAAGAACTACTTGTTTACTCCGGTGCAGAAATATGGTAAAAGCAGCTCTTGGGATGAAAATGAGCCGGCTGTGTGCTGTTTGCATCTCATTATAGAGTGTTTTAGTCTCTGAAAACCAGGAAGTGTGCTGTTAGCATGCTTGTCGTTGTTAGCTTAGCCGCTCTGGCATCTGAATGTTGTGAGAAAAAAAAGCATTTACACATTTTCATAGCGAAAATTAAGACGCTAAGAGTTTATAACGAGCTAGTTTTGTTTTTCACGTGTTTAAGATCTGGTACAGTACCTTTAATGCCTTCAATATTCCCAAATTGTAGTTGCTAACGTGTAGAAATGTGGAAAATTGGAGCGCTATAATTATCTGTATGAGACTGGTGAAGTTGTATGTGCTTTACAAACGCAGAGGAGCACTTTTGAGGAAACAGCAGTACAACACCGCTAATCTGAATATATAGATAACACTGATTAAATCATACATTAAAGTACAGTATAACTTGTGTATTACATGAGTTAAGTGCAGTATAACTTGTGTATTACATGAGTTAAGTGCAGTATAACTTGTGTATTACATGAGTTAAGTGCAGTATAACTTGTGTATTACATGAGTTAAGTACAGTATAACTTGTGTATTACATGAGTTAAGTGCAGTATAACTTGTGTATTACATGAGTTAAGTACAGTATAACTTGTGTATTACATGAGTTAAGTGCAGTATAACTTGTGTATTACATGAGTTAAGTACAGTATAACTTGTGTATTACATGAGTTAAGTACAGTATGACTTGTGTATTACATGAGTTAAGTGCAGTATAACTTGTGTATTACATGAGTTAAGTACAGTATAACTTGTGTATTACATGAGTTAAGTACAGTATAACTTGTGTATTACATGAGTTAAGTGCAGTATAACTTGTGTATTACATGAGTTAAGTACAGTATAACTTGTGTATTACATGAGTTAAGTACAGTATAACTTGTGTATTACATGAGTTAAGTACAGTATGACTTGTGTATTACATGAGTTAAGTGCAGTATAACTTGTGTATTACATGAGTTAAGTGCAGTATAACTTGTGTATTACATGAGTTAAGTACAGTATAACTTGTGTATTACATGAGTTAAGTGCAGTATAACTTGTGTATTACATGAGTTAAGTGCAGTACAACTTGTGTATTACATGAGTTAAGTGCAGTATAACTTGTGTATTACATGAGTTAAGTACAGTATAACTTGTGTATTACATGAGTTAAGTACAGTATAACTTGTGTATTACATGAGTTAAGTACAGTATAACTTGTGTATTACATGAGTTAAGTACAGTATAACTTGTGTATTACATGAGTTAAGTGCAGTATAACTTGTGTATTACATGAGTTAAGTGCAGTATAACTTGTGTATTACATGAGTTAAGTACAGTATGACTTGTGTATTACATGAGTTAAGTGCAGTATAACTTGTGTATTACATGAGTTAAGTACAGTATAACTTGTGTATTACATGAGTTAAGTGCAGTATAACTTGTGTATTACATGAGTTAAGTACAGTATGACTTGTGTATTACATGAGTTAAGTACAGTATGACTTGTGTATTACATGAGTTAAGTGCAGTATAACTTGTGTATTACATGAGTTAAGTACAGTATGACTTGTGTATTACATGAGTTAAGTGCAGTATAACTTGTGTATTACATGAGTTAAGTGCAGTATAACTTGTGTATTACATGAGTTAAGTACAGTATAACTTGTGTATTACATGAGTTAAGTGCAGTATAACGTGTGTATTACATGAGTTAAGTGCAGTACAACTTGTGTATTACATGAGTTAAGTGCAGTATAACTTGTGTATTACATGAGTTAAGTACAGTATAACTTGTGTATTAAATGAGTTAAGTACAGTATAACTTGTGTATTACATGAGTTAAGTGCAGTATAACGTGTGTATTACATGAGTTAAGTGCAGTATAACTTGTGTATTACATGAGTTAAGTACAGTATAACTTGTGTATACGTGAATTAAGTCCAGTATAACTTGTGTATTACATGAGTTAAGTGCAGTATAACTTGTGTACATGAGTTAAGTACAGTATAACTTGTGTACATGAGTTAAGTGCAGTATAACTTGTGTACATGAGTTAAGTACAGTATAACTTGTGTATTACATGAGTTAAGTGCAGTATAACTTGTGTATTACATGAGTTAAGTACAGTATAACTTGTGTATTACATGAGTTAAGTACAGTATGACTTGTGTATTACATGAGTTAAGTGCAGTATAACTTGTGTATTACATGAGTTAAGTACAGTATAACTTGTGTATTACATGAGTTAAGTACAGTATAACTTGTGTATTACATGAGTTAAGTGCAGTATAACTTGTGTATTACATGAGTTAAGTACAGTATAACTTGTGTATTACATGAGTTAAGTACAGTATAACTTGTGTATTACATGAGTTAAGTACAGTATAACTTGTGTATTACATGAGTTAAGTACAGTATGACTTGTGTATTACATGAGTTAAGTGCAGTATAACTTGTGTATTACATGAGTTAAGTGCAGTATAACTTGTGTATTACATGAGTTAAGTACAGTATAACTTGTGTATTACATGAGTTAAGTGCAGTATAACTTGTGTATTACATGAGTTAAGTGCAGTACAACTTGTGTATTACATGAGTTAAGTGCAGTATAACTTGTGTATTACATGAGTTAAGTACAGTATAACTTGTGTATTACATGAGTTAAGTGCAGTATAACTTGTGTACATGAGTTAAGTACAGTATAACTTGTGTATTACATGAGTTAAGTGCAGTATAACTTGTGTATTACATGAGTTAAGTACAGTATAACTTGTGTATTACATGAGTTAAGTACAGTATGACTTGTGTATTACATGAGTTAAGTGCAGTATAACTTGTGTATTACATGAGTTAAGTACAGTATAACTTGTGTATTACATGAGTTAAGTACAGTATAACTTGTGTATTACATGAGTTAAGTACAGTATAACTTGTGTATTACATGAGTTAAGTACAGTATAACTTGTGTATTACATGAGTTAAGTACAGTATAACTTGTGTATTACATGAGTTAAGTACAGTATGACTTGTGTATTACATGAGTTAAGTGCAGTATAACTTGTGTATTACATGAGTTAAGTACAGTATAACTTGTGTATTACATGAGTTAAGTGCAGTATAACTTGTGTAGTACATGAGTTAGGTACTTGTGTAGTACATGAGTTAAGTGCTTGTGTAGTACATGAGTTAAGTACTTGTGTAGTACATGAGTTAAGTACTTGTGTAGTACATGAGTTAAGTACTTGTGTAGTACATGAGTTAAGTACTTGTGTAGTACATGAGTTAAGTGCTTGTGTAGTACATGAGTTAGGTACTTGTGTAGTACATGAGTTAAGTACTTGTGTAGTACATGAGTTAAGTACTTGTGTAGTACATGAGTTAAGTACTTGTGTAGTACATGAGTAAAGTACTTGTGTAGTACATGAGTTAAGTACTTGTGTAGTACATGAGTTAGGTACTTGTGTAGTACATGAGTTAAGTACTTGTGTAGTACATGAGTTAAGTACTTGTGTAGTACATGAGTTAAGTGCTTGTGTAGTACATGAGTTAAGTACTTGTGTAGTACATGAGTTAAGTACTTGTGTAGTACTCCTCCACCACTTTGCTCTCAGTAATTCCATGTTATTAAAGTTTGCTCTCAGTTGAACGTTGCCAGGTTTGAGGTCTCAAAATCCCCTCCACAAATCCCAATATTTGAATCTGGTTCAGGACTAAATCTTTCTGAGCCGCAGCGTTTTAACTCGCGCTCCAAAAGGAAAGATGGATTTTACTTTATACATTTAGACTGCGGTGAGCGGATTTTCCCCGTAAATGTCTTGTTTTTTCTGTACGTTTTATGATGCATTTTACACAGTCATATTTACAAAAGCCATTCATATGAACGCACTCTCTCTCCCTCTCGTGTTATCTGTTATTTTAGCTACAACTGTTCACATTTCCCACACACGGGACAGATCTCTGAGCAGGGTCTGGATCGTCCTGGAGCGACGCTGGTTCTTTTGGGTTTATTCTACAGAGCCGATTGGCGTTTCCTCAATCTGTCCCTGGGCAGCCGTGGCTACAGTAGCTTTAGCAACCACAGAGAAGGAATGATATTCATGTGTCGTGAAAGGTGCTTTTTACATCCAGTGTCATTAATGACTCAGATGCTGTGGGGCTTTTCTTGTGTCTGGTGCGTTTTCCTACAGTTTTCCTAGATTCACATCTATGCTGGACCATGAGTGTCGCCCCCTGCTGGACACTCTGTCCCCTGCAGGACACTCTGTCCCCTGCAGGACACTCTGTCCGCTCTGGAGAGCAGCTTCAGTGAGAGACTGATCCACCCTCGCTGTGTGAAGGAAAGTTTTCACAGGTCTGTCCTTCTGCTGCTGTCAAACTCTACAACAAACACTCTTAGCCCTGAACATGTGTCACTATACTGTCATCCCCATGTGCAATACTGTCATACCCATGTGCAATACTGTCATACCCATGTGCAATACTGTCATACCATGTGCAATACTGTCATACTCATGTGCAATACTGTCATATCATGTGCAATACTGACATAATCATGTGCAATACTGTCATAATCATAATCATGTGCAATACTGACATAATCATCTGCAATACTGTCATTCCCATGTGCAATACTGTCATACTCATGTGCAATACTGTCATACCCATGTGCAATACTGTCATACCATGTGCGATACCGTCATACCCATGTGCAATACTGTCATACCATGTGCGATACTGTCATACCATGTGCAATACTGTCATACCCATGTGCAATACTGTCATACCATGTGCAATACTGTCACACTGATGTGCAATACTGTCATACCCATGTGCAATACTGTCATACCCATGTGAAATACTGTCATACCCATGTGCAATACTGTCATACCATGTGCAATACTGTCATATCATGTGCAATACTGACATAATCATGTGCAATACTGTCATAATCATGTGCAATACTGTCATAATCATAATCATGTGCAATACTGACATAATCATCTGCAATACTGTCATTCCCATGTGCAATACTGTTATACCATGTGCAATACTGTCATACCCATGTGCAATACTGTCATAATCTTGTGCAATACTGTCATACCCATGGGCAATATTGTCATACTATGTGCAATACTGACATAATCATGTGCAATACTGTCATACCCAAGTGCAATACTGACATAATCATAATCATGTGCAATACTGACATAAGCATGTGCAATACTGACATAATCATGTGCAATACTGACATAATCATGTGCAATACTGACATAATCATCTGCAATACTGACATAATCATGTGCAATACTGACATAATCATGTGCAATACTGTGACATAATGTCAATCATATTGGTGCAATATTCTCTGTCCATATAACAGCTGAAAATAAAAGTGTTATTTTTGTTACTATTATTATTATTTATTTTTTACTTTTCATTAAGAATACAAGACATTTTTTTAATAAGAGATCTTCCCCATTGTGTGAACAAATAAAGGCTTATCTTATCTTATCTTCCTACAGTTTTCTTTCAGTTTTTCTTCAGTTTTCCTACTGTTTTTCAATTATTTTCCTACAATTTTCCTACAGTTTTCCTACAGTTTCCCTTCAGTTTTCCTAGTTTTCCTACAGTTTTCCTACGGGCCTACTTCTCTCTAGTGACGTCTGAGCCTCCGGTTGTCATGGGAACATGCCAGTGTCACGTCTAAGGTGCCTTTGCTCTCTGGCTCATGGGCAGATCATACCCAGCTTCACGGTTGATCACGGTTGTGCTCATTTGGATTTTTGAAGCCAGTGAGATGAGACACAGACACAGCCGGATCTCTGGACTCAAACAGTTTGTTGATAAGAGCACGTTTAAAACAACGTCCTCTGACCAAAGCGCTTCACATAAAACAAGATTAAAGGACAATTACGGTGCATAAAATACCACGATATTGCCTCACGTTTTATGGGGAGAAGAGGTGGGTTTTCAGTCTGGATACAACGTTAGATCAAGAGTCAGATCAGAGGTTCATTTGGTCTGGAGTGTCCTCTAAATGTTTGTGGGATAAAGTTTCCAGATTGAGACGTTTAGGACACAGACGAGGACGAATGCAAACAGGAAACAGGAGGCCTAGAGGAAGACCACAGAGAGGAGACGATGCAGAGGAGGTCCAGCAGTTCATTTCAGGCGACACATGACTCCGAACACTGTCACATTTATAGCCCGTGGCCACATTATTGGGCATAGAGTGCTCCGACTCCTGACAAATGGAGACTTTAACCCGATGTGGCATTTACTGGCGTCTGCTGCTTCTGTAAAAATCAATGATTGCTTTTCCACACGACTCTCATTGGAAAACATTATACGGTGCCGTAACCGGGCTCCCAGAATACTCGCTCAAACACACTCAAAGGGAATGTTACGACGCAGTTAAAGTTCATGTGAGAAAACGTCGGAGCTGTAAAAAATGCGAAAAGAAAATAGCGCAATGAAGAAAAACAGGCGGCATTTTTGGTTAATGGCAGAAAGGTCGAGGCATTTCCTCTTCTCTTTAAATGGGATGACAAAACGTGGCTCCGTCGGTTGTGATTGCATCTGTTAAAGTCCATTTGCTGTAAGCCCCGAGCGCGTTTAAACTTAAGAGCGTGAACCGTACGAACTCAAAGCCCGAGAAAATGTACTGTAAGATCGGTAAACATCGTGGCACCGCCAACGTTTATCAATTTGGAGAAAGATAGAGCTGACAATATAATGGTTTGTAAAGGTGATGTGGATGAAGTGACAGTAAACATTCAAAATCTACGATAATGTGCAAAAAAATACACTGTGGGTGGTGTTCAAATTTTCCGGACTATAAGTCGCACCGGAGTATAAGTCGCACCAGCCAAAAATGTATAATAGAGAAGAAAAAAACATATATATAAGTCGCATTTTGGGGGGAAATTTATTTGATGAAATCCAAGACCAAGAACAGACATTTCATCTTGAACTGCAGTTTAAAATAATCTTCAGCTACATGACGTATGCTAACGCTAACACCTTCAGCTACATGACGTATGCTAACGCTAACACCTTCAGCCACATGAGGCACAGACAGAACTGTGGTAAGTGTCTGGTATGTTAACGTAACATATGAACAGTTATTCAGATAACTATAGCATAAAGAACATGCTAACAAGTTTACCAAAGCATCAGTTTTACCCCAAATCACTAAATCCATTGAATTCTTCTTCCTCTGTGTCACTTCTAAACAACTCCACAAACTCCAGAGGAAGAGGAAGTGCAGATTCTTCTTCTGCGTCGCTTAGAGCCTAGAGCGCCCTCTTGTGGTTGTCAGTGTGAAAATAACGAATAATATCACATATAAGTCGCTCTGGAGTATAAGTCGCTCCGGAGTATACGTATAAATATAAGTATAAGTTGCCAAACTGTGAAAAAAGGTGCGACTTATAGCCTGAAAAATACAGTATTTGAATTTTTTTTTAGTCTTTATTTGTTTGGTATTGTGCATATGAATAAGCTTAAAATATGGTCTCTATGTGGCAGAATATAGATGCTTATTTCCATCTGCTTTCCCTACAGATCACACAGAAGGAAATGACAAAACACAGATTTGTTTTTTAAGGTGCAGTCAAAAGTGGAGAGAGATGGCCATTCTCTTCTTGCCAGAGACTCTTCTAATAATTATAATAATTATATTTTTTTTCAAAACGTTTATGGCTTTCTAAAAATAGATTTGATTGCTTTTAGTGACCTGACCTGGTGGTTGCACAATATTCAAAGTGTGGGAAAAAAAATCATGGAATGCAAAAAGTAGCTCGGCAGCACGCAGTGTCGTACATGTTCGTACGTGTTTAGAAGACTTTGCACATTCAACTGTTCGTTTTACAGTTTTTGCGTCGCACAAAATACAACCATACATTACAGTTTAAAGTGCAATAAAGATAAAGGATTTCAATGTATAGACTTTTGAACAACACACACACCCAGTGAATGAGGCTTCAGATAAACATAAGGCCGAGTACAGATGAACTAGTTAAAGAAACACCATCAGAGGAGCTGTTCAGTAGATATTTAAAGGATATTATGCTAAACTGATGGGCTGTGCACCATTTTTACAAAGCATCTAAATAGGAAAGGAGGAACATTACGACAAAGTTAAAAGTAATTTTGAGTTGATATTTAACTGCTCCAACACATAAATTATGTCAAAAATTCATACAAATATCCTGAAATCTTTCCATATTCATGCGCAACAGTGTAAATTGTTTCAACAACGTGTATTTTTCATCGTTTTGAAACTCACGGATGGGTCAAAGTTTGCCATTTTCCAAACAAATCTTTTTTTAAACTTCACAACGCTTTAAAAACAATGACATTATTTACACTTTCTCAGTTGAACAGGTAATAAAACGTGACACTTTTGCACGACATTTCACAAACGTTGGCTTCATTAACGTCTGAGTGAACGTATAGGAAAAACCTGCACATTCAGCTCCGTTCGCGGTGAATGAAAACACACTTTTGTGAATTTATTGACGTCTTCCGGAGACGTTTCCAGCGAACAAAGAGTGAATTGTGCCGAGTGAGTGGAGCCCGCAGCCCGGTCCAAACCAAACAGAGTAAATATTTAGCTCGTATTTGAGTTGTCATGTCCCGCCGCAGCTTGGATCGCACTCGGATTACTGCAGTAGAGCAAAAATATGTACACAATGGAAGTGCGCGGCGGTGTCTGGGTTTTCCATTAGCGCGGCCGTTTAAATGGTTTGTGTTGGAAAGAGTTCGAGTCCGTCTGGGTCTGTAATTTATGATAATAGCTCTCACGATTGCTCTGTCCAACTTGGAGAGCGTTTCATCAATACAAGCGTGTATCTTTAACAAATAAAAGCTTTAACATAACAAAGTTGTATTTCAATAACTGAGGACGTAAAATAACCTTTGTAAACCAGAAAGTTACAATAAAACTATTTTTTGTTGTTTAAATTTAGCTAAAAAAAAGTCTACATACTTTTTTGGAAAGTAAATATAATGGTAACTGTATAATAATTGGTCTAAAAATGATCTAAGTTGGAAACGTTTTCATCATCTACCTTTTATATCGAAACAAACAAAGAATTTTACTCTGTCTTAAGAATAATAATGAAATAAATCAATAATAATGCCAGATAACAAGATTGTCTACAGGTGTAATTGATTGTAAAGTGTGAACATTTGTATATATTACTATTATAAATTGTCCAATGATGTAAAATTATCCTACTTTGGAAAGAGAAAAGGAATGGATTTAAATAAAGACAAAAAAGGATATACAAAGGACATAAAAATACTTAAAAAGGACATACAAAGGGCATAAAAATACATAAAAAGATATAAAAAAGACATTAAAAGACATAAAAAGGATTACGCAGACATAAAATTGATATTCTTTTCTTTATTTACTTTATATATATATTATGCTTTAATTTATTTTTTTTATATTATGCTTTATTTGTGTTGTTATTGTTCTTTGAATGTGCTCTTGAGTACCTTTAGTTTGGCATCTCACGTTTTAGAACAGGTCGAGTGTGTTCGTGGCGCTCGGCGGGACCAGGATTCATCAAACTAGCGTAAATGAAGCTAAATGCTACTCCAGGTGTGTTTCTGATGAGGGAACAATATTAGCGAGTGTCAATTTAGCCTAATATGTCTCCTTTGATAATCCCATGGCCAAAAACAGCTTAAAAACATGGATTCAGCATAGTTTTCCACCAGTAAAGTTACACAGTGCATCTTTGGTAGAGTACAACATACATTCCGCCTGTCTGAGGGTTTATGGGACACGTGTCAGTCTTGGAAGGATGTGCACAGTCGACCTTTGTGAACGATTCCAGATTTCTAACTTTAAACATGTTTTGGGACCAGATGGAAGTATTTGAGTCAAACCGATGCTCAGATCTGCCCCGACTGAACCGGCTTTAGTCCCATGTCAGTCCAGAGTTTTATTTAATAAGAGTTTCAGGGACTTTATCAGAGGATGGAACAGCAGGTTACTTCATCTGTTCCATTCAGATGTACAGTAAAAGACGGCTATTGAGGGCACCGGTGGAAAATCGTGTAACATCATCAAACCAATGCTTTGACTGAGGACATGACATTGAGTTAAAGGAATTTCCTGTAGTCAGAGCCAAAACATAACTACTGGCATAACTTTAACCTAAACCTCAACCTTTACCTAAATAAACCCGTCTTAACTTCAAACCATGTTGTTGAGAAACAAAAATGAAGTTTTACACCAGGCTATATTCAACTTAGCTTTCCCGAGGGTCAGATTTTTCGGACGGTCAAGGCCTCACACAAACTATCCCGACAGAAGATTAAACAAGGACCAACCAGGTCTAAACTAGTGCTAACCCACAATTAAACCTGTAAACAAGATTTTTTGTTTTGTTTTTACATTTGGAAGATGAGTCATGGGCCAGATTAAATCACTTGGAGGGCCTGATTTGGCCCCCGGGCCTGATATTGAATAGCCCAGTCTTACACCTTAAGTCAGACTTTGTTCGGCTCTGCTCTGTTTTTAAACATTTATCCACAGTTTAAAGACACATTTTTTCAGACTTTGATTAATCATTTTTCAGGACAAAACAAATCTGATCCAACAAATCTGAAAAATGAAGTTTGTCCCAAGCAACGAAAGGGAACTAAGTCCAAAATAACACGTAAGTACTGTCACCTTTTTTTAAACTTTTACCCCACAAAGTAATGTTGTATTTTCAAATTCAGCTTCTCAAAACGTTTCCAAGATGAATTACGAGTCACAAGATCATTCCAGCCTAATTTAACTTAATTGGATTTGCTTTGTGGCTAATTTGAGCACTTAACATTACTGTAATAAACTGGTCATTGTTTTCCCGAATTCACAACTAGAACTCAGAAACCCGGACGAACCGTCACTCCAAAGTCCGGCTTTCGACCCTCGAGAACAACTGGAACGCGGTGCAGTTATTTGCACACATTTTTCTCCCGTATTTCCCTGCTCTTTCCACATTTTCCCACAGTTCTCACACTTTCCTCCGACATTCCTCCCAGTTACAGACACACGTCACTCACATATTTTCGGGGGAAACATTTTTTTTCTTCTTCTTTAAAAGGAAATCATCTCACAGCGTCCGAGCCCTCCCCCGCCTCTCCCTCCTTTCACTTCCTGTTCCCGTAGCAACTGTAACCACGACAAACAACAGCCCCGTCACCAAGGAAGCCTCCATTTTGTTTCTGGGCAGTTCATTATTTTTCTTTCACGTCCTTTTCTCACGAGCCGTCGCCCAACAGCAACACACGACTTTAATGACGGTGTTTGACTTGGAGACGTTGACGAAGTACTTCTGTTGTAATACTGAAGTAATTTGAAGTAATTTGGGGTGACCGTTTGAAGCAGAAGCGCGTGTAATCACAGGAGGCGGCGGCGGTGTTTTGACATGTGTCCAGGTTAAACACGGCTGACGCTCGAAGGCAAAACGTCTGGAATATTTGAGTGACGTTTTCGGGGTAAAAATAACACAAAGCGGTCATGAAAGCAAGGGAATAGACGCCGTGGCGGTTGAAAATCGTAACGCGGCTAATGTGGCTATCGCTGCGTTCGTGCGGTCATCGGCAACTCGAGAAAAAGGGAAAAAAAAGCGGGAAAAACGCACACGGAAACGACTCGAGGACTCGGGTCAAACGCTGCTGCTCATCGTTCTTTCACTTTCAAGCTCTTATATTTCAAAACATTTAGAGGTCTAAGGTCAGTTCTTCATGCCATAAGAGCAACAGATTAGCACAAGAAAGACCCAACAACTTACCGTATTTTCCGGACTATAAGTCGCACCGGAGTACAAGTCGCACCAGCCAAAAAATGCATAATAGAGAAGAAAAAAAACATATATAAGTCGCACCCCGGACAAAACTATGAAAAAAGGGGCGACTTAAACGAAAATACGGTAGTTTCATTAAATAGCAAGGTTAACTAGCAAAAAAAAACAGCTAAAGTGATTTTTTTATTGGTGGCATCAAAATGAATGAAAAATGAATCAAAAT
>NW_027315846.1:4556162-4668662 GCF_026437365.1 Eucyclogobius newberryi
AACCAGGTCAAAACCAGGTCTAAACCAGGACTAAACCAGGTCTAAACCAGGATTAAACCAGGACTAAACCAGGACTAAACTAGGTCTAAACCAGGACTAAACCAGGTCTAAACCAGGTTTGAACCAGGTCTAAACCAGGATTAAACCAGGACTAAACCAGGACTAAACCAGGACTAAAGCAGGACTAAACCAGGACTAAACCAGGTTAAACCAGGACTAAACCAGGACTAAACCAGAGCTGTATTTATAATGTAATATTTTGTGAGTTAGTCAGTTTAAAAACAAACGTATAATAAGTTTGTGTCAATATTCAGTCACAAACATTGGTCTCTTAGCAACAATATCAAATTCTCTTACTCTTTAAACATGTAAATTCCATGTTAAATATTAGCTTAACGTTTGTGAAAACACAACATTTAACTGACTAAAAAAACCTGCAGAGAAACGGATTTGAGTGCGATATTTAATGCGTTTGTGTCTTTAGCAAAAATTTTAATTATGAAACTTTCTGAACAAACTCTATTCGACTTAAATTACTTCCAAACCAAGGCAACGACTGACTATTATGTATTAAATAATGAAAATAAAGTCAAGAGAACAACAACTTTGGCAAAAATGACTCAAATTGGGGAACGACCGGCTCGAACCAGTTCAAAAGTGACATATCTCTGAACCGTCTTCACTTCCTGTTTACGATTGTTGTGACCCTGTTGCCGTGGCGATGAGGATGTCACGCCGGACGATAGGCAATCTGAGCGCGTGCAGTGAAGTCGTGTGCGGGCTCAAAGTCTCTTGTAATGACTGAAGTGATGAGCTCGCTCTACCACGGACCACGCCCGGACAAATGAGGGATTATGCAGACGAAAGTGCTGAATGTCGACCATAATCTCCTATTAAATAAACAGATCTAAAGTGCAACAGTGAATGTGTTCAACCCGGGCTCTGACGTCACTCACATGTGTTTGTTTTGGGCGTGTGCAGTTTCCATCGTCTTATTCTCAAAACGGACGAATTCAATAAACAACGGACAAAGTGGGACTCTGAACGTTGTACGCCTTAAAGCGCCCCCTACAGGTCGGACGACTCGGTGAACTAAAATGCAGTTAAGATAAATATATATACATGTTTTTTTTTTGGTTTGCAATTTCACTTCCTGTTTGTAATTGAGGACATCACATTAGGAAATTACCCAGCAAACACTGGGCCAAAACTCATCCAATGTCACACTAAATATATGAGAGCGACATTATTTTGTTGAATTCATGTTTAGAGGGTGAAAAAAGTTGTTTCTTTGTGTAAATTCTGCATAAACCTTGACTGGAACGAGAGCGTCCCTGGTGTGACGTCACTTCCTGTCATTTTCTATAGATTTTTCAACGTTTTCTCCACAAATATCTGCTCGATTTGTGTAAAACTATAATTTATATGTCAAAAATAGAAAATCACATTTAACTTTAACTTTTCTTTGATGACACCACCTTACTTGATCATTTTATTCTTTTCTTATCCTGAGTTCTCATTGGTCCCAACGGTTGTGTGTTTAATTTTTTCTTTGCATATGTTTGTTTGTTTTATGTTTGTTATTGTTGTTTAATTTTGAGGGTTTATAGTGATTTTCATTGTGACAGAAAATCTCTTTTTGCATTTGTACGTGTTGAAAATTAACGTTTCCAACTTCTTATTTCCATGGAGACGTTATTGCTCCGTTTGAAATGTTCCACAGTGTTGCATTAAACACATCCATCTTCCATTTCAAGTGTTGTTATTTCAAAACGTGCATTTTTACTGTGAGCGGCCTCGTCTATCCACAGATCTGACCTGTAACTTGGCCTGGTACAGTCTCTATGGAGAAAGACAAGTTTAAAGCCACACTGCGGAACATTCTGGGTAAAGTAACAGCTCCAGAAGTTCCACAATAAAGCTTTAATTGTGTAAAGCTGGTGTGAAGTAAAAACGTGTTGAAAGTCATTTTAGAGCCGGCTGTGGAGCTTTCTTTGCCTTTAATTGTCAGGAAAAATAAACTCATTCAATGTATTTTGTTTGTCAGATTTTCATTGACACAACGTTTCACTCTCATTTGTTCCGATTCAAATTCATTTGCAAACACAGATGCGCCGTTCGGAGTAAAACTTACAATCGACTCTTTGTCTGGCAGTGTTTTATTGTCGTTCATAATATGTTTGTAGAAGAGGGTCTCAAAACGTTAAATTCCGTCCATCCATTTTCTACCGCTTGTTCCCTTTCGGGGTCGTGGGTGATTGGAGCCTATCCCAGTGACTTTGGGCCTTAGGACAGGGCCAACACATAGACATCTATTCACTCTCACAATCACTAGGGCCAATTTAGAGTCATCAATTTTGCCTAACACATACATGTCTTTGGACGGTGGGAGGAAGCCAGAGAACCCGGAGAGAACCCACGGAAACACGGGGAGAACATGCAGACTCCCCCCAGAGATCATGTGATGTAGGTCTGGTCCGGGAATTGAACCCAGGGGGCAAGAGCACTAACCGCCTTGGCCACCGTGCACCCTACACGGAGTTAAATTCGTATCCTAATCCTAATTACACAGATTTAATGACTGTAAATTAATAACTCCTGTGGTTTTGTACGCGTCTTATCTGTATGAGTGATAACAGAGTCTTGGACAAACAGAGCTTGGTCGTAAAAGCTGCAGGTTCGATACAAACGGGGCGCGGTCATAATGGAAAATAAACTGATTTATGACGGCGTTTATCGAGTTAAAGGGACAGAGCAGTGTATCAGGACAGGAGACAGAACTGAACACAACGGGACGTCCTGACCATAAACATATATGACAGGCGCTCATGGTTTTATCATTATGTGGTCAATATTCATCGTTGTAAAGTCGCAGTTTGTGAAAAATAAAAGTTGAAAATGACAGGAAGTAGAGCCCCGAATCCCTCTGTGATGTCATTAAAGGGCGTATGACGATTTTTAATGATTTTCTATTTTCTGTATTTAGTGTATTTATAGCTGTTGTAAATATAAATTATAGTTTTACACCAATCGAGCAGGTATTTGTGGAGAAAATGTTGAAAAATCTGTAGACAACGACAGGAAGCGACATCACACCAGGCACACTCATTCCAGTCAAAGTTTATGCAGAATTTACACAAAATAAACTACTTTTTCAACTCTCTAAACGTTAAATCAATAAAATAAAGTCGCTCTCATATATTTTTATTTGTCAAATTAAAAAAAATATTGACATTAGAAGTGTTTTTGGCCCATTGTTTGCTGAGTAGTTATCCTAGTGTGATGTCATCAATTACAAACAGGAAGTGACATTACAAAATATTATTAACATTAAAAAAAATTGCGATTCTCGAACATTTCTATATTTTTTAAGCAAAATTTTAAATACATAAATCTTAACTGCGTTTTAGTTCAATGAGTCGGTCAAACTGTAGGGGGCGCTTTAAATAGTAACATTATCAACACTGTCAAACTGGGGAAAACTAGGCAACGTTCAAAAAAAATCTTAATATACTGTATTTTCCGGAGTATAAGTCGCACCAGCCAATAAAATGCATAATAGAGAAGAAAAAAACATATAAGTCACATTGGAGTATGAAATGAGGTTACAAGTGTGAAAATAATAAATAATATCACAGGAGTATAAGTATAAATATAAGTATAAGTCGCACCCCGGCCAAAATTATGAAAAAAGGTGCGACTTCTAGTCCGGATAATACGGTAGTCATTCAGTGAACATGATTATAATCAAGATTTTACATAAACAAATGTTATTTCCCCCAGTTTGACCATTTCTGTGACGTTTATGATGTTACTTCCTGGTTGGTCATGAGCAGCAGATGTGGCATAGAGAGGTTGCCTCGAAACCATATCGTAAATAACCCGCAGAGTAATCGTAATAAGAAATTAAAGTGTTGCCCGCGTGGAAAGGGCAGCCGTATCAAAGAATCGCGCGTCTAAAGTTAGCTCCTGGGAACAATGGGAGTAAATGATTCATGCGTCAGTCTGAGTAATGACGACGGCATCGGGTGATAACAACCGACAGATCAGTGGGATCAGTGGGGACTTCAACATTCATGTGGATGACGCGCTTGAAACGTTTAATGTTTTTTATGTTCTATTTTGAGCTGTGGACGTTTAACAGCCCAAGTATTTTAATACAAAATACAAAAGAAAAGAAAAATAGGATGTAAATAGAAGGAAAAAATTGATAAATAAATTAAAAAATAATGTTTTTGATTTGAAATTTGCTCAAGAGTTCACCAGTGGTTCAATTAAACATGATCTATTTTTTTATTTTTTTTAACCAGTTTGACCATTTTTAAGTTTATAATGCTACTTCCTGGTTGGACATGAGCAGCAGATTGGACGTTGGTCGAGGTAATTCAAAAATTGTTACCTAGCAACAAAACCCAAGCAACACCTTTACTCTACTACTAAATATAGCTTTGTGGTTCAGTAAAACTAATATTTGAGACTTGTACAGACGGCGACGAATGAGAAAACCAGCTTCATGTCTGTTTTTATTTATTTAAAAATACAGCCAATAATTACGTACGCTACAAACCTAAAGACGCCGAACTGGAAGTGACGCGTCGTTATGTAACGAGCGGGCGCCGAGTTTAAGAACGGGTTAGCCATGTTTTCATTTGAACAAGAGAGAGCAGAGGAGAAGTAAGACCAGGACTAACTCAGAACTAAAGACGGACTAACTCAGAACTAAACCAGGTCTAACTCAGAACTAAACCAGGTGTAGTTCTCCCTCCTTCTCCCTCTCTCTTATAAACCCTCCCCTGCTCTCTCCCTCCTCTCTCTCCTCCTCCCTCTCTCATATAAACCCTCCCCTGCTCTCTCCCTCCTCTCTCTCCTCCTCCCTCTCTCATATAAACCCTCCCCTGCTCTCTCCCTCCTCTCTCTCCTCCTCCCTCTCTCATATAAACCCTCCCCTGCTCTCTCCCTCCTCTCTCTCCTCCTCCCTCTCTCATATAAACCCTCCCCTGCTCTCTCCCTCCTCTCTCTCCTCCTCCCTCTCTCATATAAACCCTCCCCTGCTCTCTCCCTCCTCTCTCTCCTCCTCCCTCTCTCATATAAACCCTCCCCTGCTCTCTCCCTCCTCTCTCTCCTCCTCCCTCTCTCATATAAACCCTCCCCTGCTCTCTCCCTCCTCTCTCTCCTCCTCCTCCCTCTCTCATATAAACCCTCCCCTGCTCTCTCCCTCCTCTCTCTCCTCCTCCCTCTCTCATATAAACCCTCCCCTGCTCTCTCCCTCCTCTCTCTCCTCCTCCCTCTCTCATATAAACCCTCCCCTGCTCTCTCCCTCCTCTCTCTCCTCCTCCCTCTCTCATATAAACCCTCCCCTGCTTTCTCCCTCCTCTCTCTCCTCCTCCCTCTCTCATATAAACCCTCCCCTGCTCTCTCCCTCCTCTCTCTCCTCCTCCCTCTCTCTTATAAACCCTCCCCTGCTCTCTCCCTCCTCTCTCTCCTCCTCCCTCTCTCATATAAACCCTCCCCTGCTCTCTCCCTCCTCTCTCTCCTCCTCCCTCTCTCTTATAAACCCTCCCCTGCTCTCTCCCTCCTCTCTCTCCTCCTCCCTCTCTCTTATAAACCCTCCCCTGCTCTCTCCCTCCTCTCTCTCCTCCTCCCTCTCTCTTATAAACCCTCCCATGCTCTCTCCCTCCTCTCTCTCCTCCTCCTCCCTCTCTCATATAAACCCTCCCCTGCTCTCTCCCTCCTCTCTCTCCTCCTCCTCCCTCTCTCATATAAACCCTTCCCTCCTCTCTTCTCCACTCCAGGCGTGGTCTTTCTGGCAGGTGGCTCGCACGGATACATCGCTCTCTCTCTCTCTGCACATTTTTCTCTTTTGGCCGAGGACAACTCTTTGAACCGAAAATGCCCAAGTGCCCAAAGTGTGAGAAGGAGGTCTACTTCGGTACGTGCATCGCCTCGTTTTCAACCGCGTGCAGCAGAATCAGAGTTATTTGAACACTTCCTGACTTAAGCAAACAGGAAACTACAAACTGCACATGTTACACACAGAAAGACGAGATCACTGCATTTATTTATTATTAAACAGCAAGGATATTTTAGCTATTTGACAATTTTCTAAAACAGTTGAAGGTTATTTCATTCATTTATTTATTTGGAAGTTGTATAGAGCAAACTGAAAGGCAATTGGATACATATTAACAAAAATAATGTGCATGAAGTTAGTAATAGTTTCAGCCTGAATTTGTAGTTAATTAGTGCAATTTAACATTGTCTTGTGGTTATTATGTTTCACCTTTTGTTTGGTTGTTTAATATTTGTTTAAATTAAGGGGTTATTGCAGCTACCAGGGAGTATTTGAGATGGATTCAGGCTTCAAAACAAGATGAAATTCAAAATTATCTGAACAAAAATGTGGTTTGTGGTAAATTTTGAATCTTTTTGGTGGATTTTAGACATAAATATCATTAAAACAAGAAGATATAAAGCAATAGCTGACAATATACCGATTATAAGCTCATTTATTTGCCTAAAATAGATGGCTTAGGGGGAATCTAATACAAAAGAGGTTGGAATGGAACGGATTATTGTATCGAGAATTAGATTTATGACATTAGATTCACCAGTGTAAATTCAACCGAACTCCACAAATGAGCTGCAAAAACATTGAAATGAAATGTCTTGAATTAAGCTGTTGCTGGGCTTGATTTTGATTTGATTTGCCGCTGGGGAAAAGTCACATTATACTTAAAGGTGCACTGCGTTACTTTTCTACACTGTAAACCCGAACAGTCTACTCACTTGACAGTAAATTGTAAAAATCATTCTTATGCTGTGCCATTTACCCAACTTCACTAGTTAAATGTCAGTTTTATAAACTTCTTTACACGTTAGTAATGTTACTCAACCGTTTACCGTATTTTCCGGACTATAAGTCGCACCTTTTTTTCATAGTTTTGGCCGGGGTGCGACTTATACTTATATTTACAATTATATACTTATACTCCGGAGAAACTTATGTGTGATATTATTTGTTATTTTCACACTTGCAACTGCATTTCATACTCCAGTGCGACTTATATATGTTTTTTTCTTCTCTATTATAAATTTTTTGGCTGGTGCGACTTATAGTCCGGAAAATACGCTCATGTTTTGGCGCTATAAACATGCCGGTCCACTAGGGGGCGATGTGTAAAAGGATCTGCCACCCGATTGTCTCCGAGGACATGTTATTGCTTTGCCTGGAATGTTCCGCAGCATGGCTTTAAACTACTCTCCTGCATTTATTCAATTACAGCTGTTTTAATGCTCTATAAATACTGAGAAAAACATGCATTCTCACTGTGCGCCTCTCCACAGAACTGACCCGTAACTGGTAACACGGCGATCAGGCCTGGGAATCGCAGTGTCCCGCCGCGATGTATACACGATAATATCACAATTTTACCACACGGTAAACGATAAATTGCACGTGATAGTCTGTGACGCATCAATTTTGACATCGTTTTTAAAGAACCGAACACGTATAAAACCACAACCTGCTCAAACGTAACACGAAATACAACGATTTTAATCATTGAAAACTGTGAATATGTCGAATGCAGTGCATAAACAAGCAACAATACACTACGACTACGCAGCCAACATGCTTCTTCTTCTTCTTCTTCTTTGGTGTTTTAATGGCGGTTGGTATCTATAAAGTGTTACATTACCGCCACCTGCTGTAGTTGTACATCTTCAAAGTCTCTGTTTTACGCTGTACCGTAAAAAAAAAAAAAAAAAAGGAGAGAGAGAGAGAAAGAGAGAAAGTGATACTGTATCACCAAATTTTGCATCACGGCACCTTTAAAATAAGAAAAACAGTGTTATTTGAATTGGAATAGAGATTTTTTTTATTTTTTTATTGCACTTTAAATAAGAAATCAACTATCGTATTTTCCGGAGTATAAGTCGCACCAGCAAAAAAATGCATAATAGAGAAGAAAAAAACATATTTAAGTCTCACTGGAGTATGAAATGCGTTTGCAAGTGTGAAAATAACAAATAATATCACATTTAAGTAGCTACGGAGTATAAGTATATAAGTATAAATATAAGTATAAGTCGCACCCCGGCCAAAACTATGAAAAAAGGTGCGACTTATAGCCCGGAAAATACGGTACTTATTCTAGTCTAAATCAACCTTTTGACTAATAGCTCTTTTTAAAAATATATTTTAAGTCAGTAAATTCTTTAAAAAAATATCAAAATGCGCTTAAGTGGACAAATATAACTGTGTGTATGTTTTCTCTGTGTTTGGAGAATGGTTTGAATGGCAGGAGGATGCAGCTGGCAACTAAAACTCCTTTGGGATCTAGTGAAAGAATCGGTTTATAGTATAATAGTTCTGATTCCGGGAGTTTCCGTTTGATTCCGATGCTAACCTTTCGACCACATTTCCCGTGATTCATGGTCTGTAAATTTAAAAATCATATCTCTGTCCTTTGTCCTGTCCATTGAATCAAAAAAATCGATTCATGTCCATCCGTTTTATGAAGACGAACGCGGAAAAAGGTACCAGAAAACAGCCCTCTAGTGGGCTTTGACTGAACTGCACTTTGCACGAGAAAACCAAAATCAAAGTTTGGATTTTGGCTGGATTTTTGTTAATCGGTATGGACAAAACGGCTACAACTCCAGCCACAAGGGGTCGCTAATGTTCACACACAAGGACTGCCGTTTTTTTTAATGCGAGTTTTTAAAAATCTTCCAAGCCATGAATGTAAAAAAATATTCTCTTCTCCAGTGGGAGGAGCAGGAAGAGCTTTGCAGCGCTTTGGAGTATTACAGAACTTTTCTCGTGCTTCTAAACATAAGCTCAAGGTTCTCAAACTGCGGTGATACGGCCCCTTAGACCTAGAATAGTCCCGTTTCAGACCTGGTTTGAATCCGGCCGTACTCAGAAGGCCAAATATTTTCTCAGGTGGGAAAAAGGCTTTGATAATACCTTAAATGATGGTATATTGACGGCTGAGCGATGCTAAATAGTCGTATTGTCTTGCATTGATTAAAAGCGCACGTGTTTTTCGGTGGAGATGATATTTTTTACAGTATTTTGACCGGAAACATCCACAAAATGCCACAAAACTTAACAACAACCAAAATTTTTCTCTAATAAAGGGCTTCACGCAGCATTTGGAGCGTTTTCCCATTCAAACTAAGTATTACTTTGTTTTAAACTGTTACTTGGCTGAGGCTGAGATGGGCAATCATATTTTCACCACCAGATTGCCCATTTTACTTACCGTATTTTCTGGATTATAAGTCGCACCTTTTTTCATAGTTTTGGCCGGGGTGCGACTTATTCTTATATTTATACTTCAACTTATACTCCGGAGTGACTTATATGTGATATTATTTGTTATTTTCACACTGCAACCGCATTTCATACTCCAGTGCGACTTTTGGCTGGTGCGACTTATAGACCGGAAAATATGGTAGTTTACACACTTAATTTGAAGTTATTTCAAGTGAAGCCAAAGCCCAACATAAAGCGAAACTTTTCCCTTTGCACCATAGTCTTATTTTAATTCACATTTCTCCCGAAAGTCTCCGCTGGAAACGAGGTCTTGGGCCGAGTCCAAAGAAAACGCAGATCTGTCGGAACGATGCCGGAGGCTTTGCAGTCTGTAAACCACAGTAACACTAGACCAGTCACGTCTGCGGCGGGAGGGCCTTTATTCACTACAGTACCACAGGGAGTTCAGAGTACGGCTGCAAGTAATGATTATTTTGATTACATTTTTTTTTTTCAATTCATCGATTATGTGAAGGGCTGTGTGATCCAATATGACCATTATTTTACTCATATTCACCGGTCACAATTTCCAGTTTTATTTTGTAAGGTACAAAAAAGTACAGTATAATCTTTTATTTTATTTTCTAATTTTTTTACAGTGGATACTTTTTGCGTGTACATGTACTTTCTCTACCATACTTTTGAGCTGGACCGAAAGCAGGAAGTAGTAATTTAACAGTTTTTACTCTTAAAGTTACTTTTACTCTTAAAGTACATTTTAAAGTAGACATTTGCTACAAGTTATTTTTTTTTCTTTTTGCTCTTGTAGCTGTACTTTTACTTAAATCAGTACTTCTTCCACCACTGTTTGTCTCGCTAAAAAACAACAAAATGTCAATGCTTCAATATTCATTCCCTAAATATAAATTAAAACAAACAATATATATATTTCACGCTCAATTTTCTTCCCACAAAAAAGAAAAAAAAGACCTAATCCGTGACTGCTAGTGCAATAATAATATAATAATAATAAAAATAAAATAATAATACAAATGAAATAATAATAATAATAATAATACAATAATAATAGTACAAATAAAATAATAATATAAATAATAATAATAATAATAATACAAATACAATTATAATAATGATATCTAATCATACTCTTTATGTATTTATTTTTTATTATTTAGATGATCTTGAGACAATTCAAATACATGAATGTGCTCAAACGTGGCTGTAAATGTTGCGGTTCGAGTATCAACTTCCCTTTGTTATATTTCTAATCAGTTTTAAGACTCTTTCGATCTCCCAGAATCCTTCACTCTGGTGCTTTTTCCTGCAGCTCACATTTTGTCGAGGAAATACCGCAGTTGTTTATTTATGTTTTCCCTCTAAAGTCCATTAGCTCTGAGCGGTTCCTCCTGATCGCTCTAAACCATTACAAACAGGAGCTGAAGCCGTGGAAACGTGTGAAGAATGGGAACGTTTCCATTTGGCATAAAAACACGACGACGAGACGGTGGAAAAACAGGAAGGAAAGTCAAAGTTTGTGCTCTTTTCTGCTGCCGTGTTACGTAACAGAAGAGAATATCCGATTTGTTTGGCAATTTGGATTTCCGGAACATTCCTGAACTGAATATTTTCATCGTGACTTGAGCGGTTTTAGGGCATTTTCTTAGATTATTGTGTCTTTTTTTGGGTCAATATTGCCCATCCAACATAAAAAAGAATAATCTGCTACACTTTCACCGCTTGTTAACTTTTACTTTAAATAAATATGAACCAAAAATACAAGAACAAACTCAGATTTTCATAGGATCAACACAATTTCAGTGGTGATTTCTGTGTATTTATTGGCACAAAGTCCACGTCATAAAGTGTGTACTGCAGGGAAAGATATGAGTCTTATTCAAATACTTTATGTAAACCACATCCTTCTGTAGACAACGTTTTTTTTACTCTCTTTCCCTCTCTTTTTCTCTTTTCTTTAAACGGTTTAGCGTAAAACATACTTTAAAGACGTATAACTACAGTAGGTGGCGGTTAATGCAGCTTTTAAAAGTAACAGAAGAAGAAGATTGTTTTGTAGAAAGTATGTTTTTGACCATGTACATTAAAATGACACGCAAATATTTTCTGTGCATTTCCCTTTCCTTGTCTTTTATTTTGACGTGCACATTTACATAAAAACTGCTGTGTCACTGCACATGTTCAGACTATCGTTCAGACTTGGGAAGCGCAGCATTTATTTATTTTTTTACTAATATTTGACTATATTATTATTATTATTATTATTATAATCCATGGGGTCTTTGTTCTGCTCAAATTCGCTTTGTACGGTAAAATGTAAACTTCAGCCTTCTCTCATTTGTGCGACTGTGCAGAGCTTAGCTAGCTTGTTCGCTAACGACAGTTGGAGATTTGAGACACTTAAACTCGCCCCACAAATAAATCATTTTCTCAATAAACAGACTCGGGAGCGTCTTGTGCTGCGCTCCAGTCGTCCTCGGTGGTCGGAACTCGGAGAGACGTTTTCTCAGAGTTTCCGTGTTCTAGCGTCAAGTCGTAAAAACAGCGTGTGGATTGTAACGACTCAAATCAAAGTCAAGTAAGCTATTTTTGTTAAAAAAGAAAGACCTTCTTTAAACAGAAATGGAGGGCTAAGGTTTAATCTTCCTGTTATTTATAATGGGTTACTGAACCCCTGGAAAGGTAAAGGACATTCAGATGCTAATCAGGTACTCAGGGTGGTCGAGCCAGGGTCTCACAAAGACAAAGAGGATTCTAATAGCCCATTAAGATTCTGAATAGGCTAGCTCGGTAGATACAAAGGGGAGTTTCTGTTGAAACAAACAACTCTTTCTACTTCAGGAAGGCTCCTCCCAATGGGCGGGTCTTACCACAGAACAGTATTAATATCGGAGTTCTCGACCTAAATTCTGTTATTGACAATGACTCTTGGATGAGAGTCGAAACGTCTATTTTTTCAAACTGAGTCCAGATGACTACAACTGAAGCTTTTTCTACTATGGAACACGCCTGGACGAATGAGGGATTACACCGACTCAAATCAAACAATAAAACCCAACAAATCAACAAAAATGTGGATCCAATTCAGTTTATTTATCAACCCGGACACTGTTATTACATCTGTAAGTTACAAATCAACAAATGAATGTGAAATTTTGCTTTCGCTGCCATTAGCTCCGCGCGGACGTTAGCAACATTAGCGCAACGACGCGTTACAAACTGCAGAGGCTCAACGGCAGCGCAGGAGCAGCTTCACAGACAGCAGGGGGCAGTAGAGAGCAGCTACACACGAGTACTATCGATATTTCAACTGTCGGATGTAAAACTTTGTCCAAGCGCTGGGTGCGGCCATGTTGGATTGTCAAACTCTGATCGAAAACAACCGCGCGTGATCCCAAAGTCTGCACCAGTGATAAATGCGCAGCGTTCCTGTTGTTCACCTGGTCGTCGACAACTGCTTACTCGGCTTTCTTCAGGTGTAAACAAAATATTTCGCAGAATTGGAGACTTTTACGATTGTTGTTAAGATTCCAGCAGCTCGTTCACATTGAAGTTGTGTTTGTTTCGCGTTTTTACAGGCGAAAATGTCACTTATCACCATTTTTGCAACTCGTGGCTACAATTCAGAACGCCGCGCCTGCGAAACCTCTAGATTGACGATGACAACAACAACCGTAGTCGCGTTTGACTGTGTTTCAACCCGAGTCCAAACTGTACTGAACTTTTCTCTCGTTGTTTGTGTGTTTACGACGGGGCGTTCCTCCGAGACCGGTCGAGAGATAAGACAACTTTATCTGTTTTTAAGTTTTTTACGATCTCGCAAGGACGCTGCATTTTCTCTGGACCGCACCCGACCGACCGACCGACGCCCTGTGCCCGACCACGCCCGTTAAAATGCCCATGCTTGTGTGTGTTTTGCAGCGGAGAAGGTGACGTCTCTGGGTAAAGACTGGCACCGGCCCTGTCTAAAGTGCGAGAAGTGCAACAAGACCCTGTCCTCCGGCTCACACGCAGAGGTCAGACAAGTACAAATACACACAAAATACTGCTGTACTACGGTCACAAAGTACAGCGTAAAATGATCAGGTATCTGTACTTTCATTGAGTGACAGTGGATTATCTTTCTACTTCACGACGTTTTTTAACAGGAGTAAAAAGTAAAAGTGCTTTTCTTACTTCCTTTGCTTAACTTTGAGCAAATAAAGGATCAAAACGAATAAAAACAGCTTGTTCCTTTCCATTGAGATAAGAAAGAGGACAAAGTAGAAGCTTAAACGCATTGGATTTCAGCTTTGGAACTGGCAACGCAAGCGAGAAACTCAAACTCATTCTGCTTTCTCATTGGATAATTGTAAACACCGAATTAAAACATTAAAAACGTGTCCATTGTGTTTTTGTAACGAAGAACTCATCTAAATTACAATTGTTATCCGTAAAAGGTATATTTTATTTTTTTTAATCTAAAACTTATACAGTCCCTTAATATAAATTATGAAATATGAGCTTTTACCCATTAAACGTGATCAATATATCGATTTGTGTTTCTTTTCTTTTCCCCCCAAGTTTTGTCGTCCGATTACAATAAATCATAATTAAGATGTTAAAGTGCCATGACAGGTTTTTACAATGTTTTAATTTTGACTTTATTTGGTGTATTATACATGTTTTACATATAAATTATAGTTTTACACCAATCAAGCAGGTATTTGAGGAGAAAACATTTGAAAAATCTGTAGAAAATGACAGGAAGTGACATCACACTAGGTACACTCAATCCAGACAAATTGTATCGATAATTTACACACAAAAAAACATAATTCAACAAAATAAAGTCTCTTTCACATTATTGTGACACATATGTGACATTAGAAAGGTTTTTCCAGTGTTTGCTGGGTAATTTCCTTCTATGACGTCATCGATTTCAAACAGGAAGTGAAATTATAAACCTAAAAAAAAGAGCTATTCTGGGATAAGATTTTTTAATTTTTTCAGCAACACTTTAAATACAAAAAAACATATCTGCGTTTGAGTTGTTCGACCTGTAGGGGGCGCTTTAAATACTTTAGTTTTACGTCTGAACTGTCACTCATTACTCAAGCAGTGGTTTTTCAAAATTTATCTTTACTCTTACTTAAGTGCAGTAGTTTTTCTGGTCATTATTTTAATTAAACAAGCGTATTAATATGTATTCTTTCTCTGTTTCAGCATGAGGGCAAACCCTACTGTCACAAGCCCTGCTACGCTGCCATGTTCGGGCCAAAAGGTATCGTTACCATGACAATGTTTTAATCTGTGGCAGTGCATTTTACTTTAACGATTCATATTAAATCAGATTCACTTTTTATGGAGCTATAAAACATTAACTTTTAATGAGCAAATCAAAGGGTCAAAGTTCTCATTTGAACCACGCCCAGGATGATTTAAGACTAAAATGAAATATTATCAAAACAACAGCTGACATGTTTGTAGAGGAATGACTCAGGCTTATTGATAAACTATTTATTCATTATGAATTAAGCTCTTGTTCATGCTTTATTAAGGATTATAAGTGTAATTTAACCTCAATATTTTAACAGTGAAGGAAAAAAATGAATGAAAAAATGAATGAAATAAAATAAATATGAATAAAATGAATAGAAAATGAATTAAATAAAATCAATTAAATTTTGTTTAAGGAAAAAACAAAATGAATTAAAACATGAATAAAATAAAATGAATAAAATGAAAAGTGTGACCAATAAAATGATAAAACTTTGAATTCACGTTTCTAAATGTGTGTCCTTCAGGGTTTGGTCGCGGTGGAACTGAGAGCCACACTTTCAACTAAAAGCAGGTACACTTCCTCTCGCCTCATATTTGGATGTGTATTTACATGTGCTCGATTTGACTCATTTCCTTCTGTCTCTTCAGGTCGGACTCCTGTGAGCGAAACCACTACCGAGTTAATAATGGATGTCGTAATCATTGTAACTTCACCATTTTAATGCCTTACTTTGACATGGATTGTATCAATAAACATGTTTTTAATTATGAGGCTGGTTATTTACACACAGAGTTTAAACATTTACAGAACTGCCCGTGTGGCGTAAACTATTTGGGATTTTTTTGTGGTTGTCAAACATGTTTTGTTTAGTAATTAATTAGATCAGATGTTCCCAGACATTTTCATCCCAAAATAACCAGAAAACTGACATTTGACCTACAGAAGGAAATAATAATATAAATGTGTTTAATCAAGTCATGTTGTTTACTAGAGTTTAGTTTATTGGACCTAATTTCACTCAAATAATTCAAATATAGGCTAAACTGCTCGAAATGAAAGAATAGACTAAATATAGTGTTATATTTTACTGAGTTAGACTGTTGTAGTTTAGTCCTGGTTTAGTCCTGGTTTAGTACAAAAAATACCTCAGATCAAGTTTAGAAGTTAGTCTTTTTGTTAGACCTAATGTGGACTTGGTTTGGTGATTCGTACTGGTTTAGTCCTGGTTTAATACTGGTTGAATTTAATACTGGTTTAATTCTGGCTTAGTCATGGTTTAGTCATGGTTTTGTCTTGGTTTGAGCCCAGTTTAGACCTAATATAGACTTGGTTTGGTCCTATTCTAGTTCTGATCTAGTCTTGGTTTAATTCTGGTTTAATCCTGGTTTAGTTCTTGTTTAGTTCTTGTTTAGACCTAGTTTAGTCCTGGTGTAGTCTTGGTTTAATTCTGGTTTAGTCCTGGTTTAATACTGGTTTAGTCCTGGTTTAATTCTGGTTTAGTCCTGGTTTAATTCTGGTTTAGTCCTGGTTTAATTCTGGTTTACTGTAGTCCTGGTGTAGTCCTGGTTTAATTCTGGTTTAGTCCTGGTTTAATTCTGGTTTAGTCCTGGTTTAATTCTGGTTTACTGCAGTCCTGGTGTAGTCCTGGTTTAATTCTGGTTTAGTCCTGGTTTAATTCTGGTTTAGTCCTGGTTTAATTCTGGTTTACTGTAGTCCTGGTGTAGTCCTGGTTTAGTCCTGGTTTAATTCTGGTTTACTGTAGTCCTGGTGTAGTCCTGGTTTAGTCCTGGTTTAATTCTGGTTTAGTCCTGGTTTAATTCTGGTTTACTGTAGTTCTGGTGTAGTCCTGGTTTAGTCCTGGTTTAATTCTGGTTTAGTCCTGGTTTAATTCTGGTTTACTGTAGTCCTGGTGTAGTCCTGGTTTAATTCTGGTTTAGTCTTGGGTTAAGTCCAGGTTTAGTCCTGGTTCGAGCCCAGTTTAGACCTAATGTAGACTAGGTTTGGTCCTATTCTATACCTGGTTTAGTGTTTCCTACTGGTTTGGACCTGGTTTGGTCCTGGTTTGGTCCTGGTTTGGATGTGGCGGGTGCACATGTGTGGCTGCACCCACAGATCAGTCCTGGTTTAGTCTTGACTGAGACCAAGTTCAGACCTCTAGCCGTGTTAAGACCACCTTAGCCCTGATGAATCCGGTTTTAGTCCGGGTCTAATCCAGGTTAGTTCAGACCTAGTAATGTCCTAACTCGTCCTGGTTTAGACCTAGTTCAGACCAGGCTCAGTCCTCTAGTTCAGTGCAGTTAGTTCAGTTTAAGTCCTTGTTTATCCTGGTTTAGTCCTGGTTTAGACCTGGTTTAGACCTGGTTTAGACCTGGTTTAGACCTGGTTTAGACCTAGTTCAGACCTGGCTCAGTCCTCTAGTTCAGTGCAGTTAGTTCAGTTTAAGTCCTTGTTTATCCTGGTTTAATCCTGGTTTAGTCCTGGTTTAGACCTGGTTTAGTCCTGGTTTAGTCCTGGTTTAGACCTGGTTTAGTCCTGGTTTAGTCCTGGTTTAGTCCTGGTTAAGTCCTGGTTTAATCCTGGTCTCAGCCCGGTCTTCTTGGTCTTCTTGGTCTTCTTTGGTCCTGGTCCAGACTTTGTGCTGGGATTCTTTATGTATTTTGGAACGCTGCCCCTCAGAAATCCAGAACAGCCCCCGTCAAACCTCAAGGCCTGAGATTTGCCGTCGCTGAATGGCATTTTTGGATCCCGTGGCCCGCGGCAGCCGCTCGCCTCGCCTCATTGGCCGCAGCTGGTGGTTACCGTGGCGACAGACGCAAACACGGGCCCAACAGACCCGAGAGCCGAAATGCGATGTGAGATGCCAGCGCTTTAACCGCAGAAGAAACACAGAGTGGCTATTGTTCGCCGAGCTCCTAAACCTGCGATTCTTACATGCATTTATTTCCATTTTGAGGATTCGGGGATTTTAAAAGTTTTAGCGTTAATAATATTGTGAGAAAAAAGCATCACCACGGCTCAGAAAGAAGACGATTTTGTAAACGGGACTCACAGAACAAGTGTTAATGAAGGAAAATACAACAATATTAAACGCACACATTGGAATATTCTCTGAAAATCAAATGAAGCACAAAAGGCTATACCGTATTTTCTGGACTATAAATCGCACTTTTTTTCATAGTTTCGGCCGGGGTGCGACTCATACTTACATTTATACTTATATACTTATACTCCAGAGCGACTTATATGTGATATTTTTTGTTATTTTCACACTTGAAACCGCATTTCATACTCCAAGTGCGACTTATACATGTTTTTTTCTTCTCTATTATGCATTTTTGGCTGGTGCGACTTATAGTCCGGAAAATACGGTAACTTTACTGTCAGTTCATATTAATATTGATGAGTTTCCAGTCTGACCGCTGCACTGTCCAGGGACTGTCCATTTCTCATCACTAGGGGGCCCCGTTGTGTGCTTTCCACTGGTTTCGTGTGTTTATTTGGCCAGTGAAAGAGGACGCGTTGAAAAGAGGGCGGCGGCTGCAAACTGAGGCCAGAATGTGCTTCTAATACAGATTTGACAAACAGGAAGTGGAGCCAGTGTTTTATTTAACCGTTTCATTAGATACAGGTCATAACGGTCACGTGGAGTATATAAACTGTTGTATTGTTGCATTTTAACCTTTTCTTTTTATGCTTAATACTCATTGTGTAGACTATAAAAAAATAAAAATAAGATATAGTTTTGTATCATCATCATAATACTAATATGCACATTATTTCTGATTTGATCGGCAACAGGCATTGCAAAAAATAAATAAAATCTTTAAAAATATATGTAACATTTAAAAAAAAAGATGTTTTCCTGTTTTTTTTTAATGGTAAAAACTATATTCTATTTGATGTGATTTTCTATCTGTGAATCATCTGTCCAAAAAAAAGAAAAAAAAGGAAAAGCTGTGTGGCCCTTTCGGGTATTTGCCACACCCCATCAAACTATTCTTTTATGCCATTTTATTTTATGTAAACTGTATTTATGAAGTGAAAGTAAATACATATAAATACAAATACAGATCCTTGAGAAAATTAATAAAATGACAGTGAAGGACACATTGTGCTGCGTCACTGTGAGTAGGACACAAAGTAACCATAGTCACCATAGCAACGACATCGAACCGCCTTAAATTCCAGCGGGTCTTTTCATCATGTGCTCCATTTTGTGCATCGAAGCTCATGGGAAGGTAAAATATAAACAGAAAAGCTCTAACTCACCTTTATTTATTCAGTGAAATCGACTTCAAATCCACAAATAAAAACTAAAATGTATAGGCCTTAAACAGTACAACGTGTAGTACTTTATGACGTTATTAGCTAAATTAGCTTAACTCTGACTTTCTGAGCTTGTTTCCATTTCTAATCAGAGTAAATCAGACAATGGGGGACGAAACTCAGGTCTCACCTTCACAAAGAGACAGCTGGGAGAAATTTAGTCCGACGTTTTGGGGATTTTTGTTGTTGTTTAATTTTTTTTTTTTTAATAATACACATAAAACATAAAAAAAGAACAATACAGAACACAAAACAAGCAGAGAGGGGAAAAAACATAAGGAGACGTCGGCTAAACCTGAGAAAGAAACAAAATCACGGCACATTTAAATCAAAATCTAAGTAAAATTTGTCCATTTCCAAATTTAGTCTGAATGTCATTTTTTCCCATTTGTCTGACGTTTATTCCGGTCAGTCCAGTCCTTGATCGCTGGTGATGTTCGCGTCATCCATTTCTTTGTGACTGCCTTTTTTTTTCCTGCCGCCAAAAAGCACGTTCCAGAGGTATCCACTCATTGTCCGTGGCAGTTCTGAGGCCCAAGTGCTTAGGTTAGTTTGAAATACATCAAACCGCATGCTTTTTTCAAACTCTTCTATAAACGCTTAAAACACCTTTTTTATTCTCCCGTAAGGATCTTGAACCAGCCTCGCTCATGTTTTTGAGTTGATGGGAGACACTTTTCACACCAGGAAGTCTAAAGCGCAGGTGATATGCTCCAGTCGCGGTGGGTACAGTACTATTCGGTATTGTAGTATTAATAACAGCACAAATAAAACACGTTTACGTACACGTTTTACGACGCGAGTTTGATCATCGTTTCCCGTATTGTTTGCAGGAAAAGCCCGGAGCCGTTTGCGGTTTTTAGACTCACCGCGACGAGGCCCCGTGGCGCAATAATCACTTTAAGCATCTAATTATCACTGTTAAGAGTTTACGAGCCGCTGTAAACATGCACACGACGCCGCGAAAGGGAACGGGACCAAAGGCCTGGAGCACGAGAGGGTTTAAAGCAGGGGTGTCCAAACTTTTTTCACCAAGGGCCGGATTTTGAAACTTAAACGGGGCAGAGGGCCACAAACAACTTGACAAGGTTGAATTTGTTGAATGACAAAGTGAATCATTCGAAATGTTGCTTTTGATGTAATTGCGATGAGCCTCCACACATTAGGCTGGTATAACATCAATATGCCTGAATTTTCCCAATTTCACAGTAAAAAGTACTTGTTTGGGCAGACATAGTAGGAAGCTGGAGGGCCAAAAAAAAAATCGGTCTGAGGGCCGCATTTGGCCCCCAGGCCCTAGTTTGGACATGCCTGGTTTAAAGGAATCTCAATAGGATTTAGACCTGTATATTAACTCATTTTTTACATTTTTTAAACCTCTTTTTGTCTTGAAACGACAAGACGCTGCGGTTAAATTGTGCTAAAATGTTCTGAAAAACAATTGTCGTGAGCTTTTACAAAAAACAACAGCGAAATATACAAAATTTAGGTTGTATTTAGGCCTATAATAGTCACATTTCCCATTGTTTGAACTCCTTTTTGTCATTAAGATGAAGAAACAATTAAATTGTCCAAAAACAAACAATGTAGTGACTGTTTACTAAAAACATAATTGAATTTTGTAATCTTTTTTTAAATTTTATATACTAAACAACTTCATCACACAAAAAATAAAGACATACAATTGTACACTGTATTAATTACCAATCTAAATAAATAAGAAAAAAATAATACAGTGATAAATTCATAAACAGATTGACATTTCAGAAGATAAATCCCTCCTTCAGTGTTTTTAATCGAGTTACAAGGCCAGAAAAAAAATTGCAGTTTTATTATTCACATTTGATCAAAAGTTTTTAATTTCCATTAAAGATATGCATAATTTAATTTACGTTTTATGATGAAAAGACTGTGTTAAACCTTAAAATCATAATAAAATAACATTTAACAGCTCAATGTTGTCGATTTATTGTGGAAATGACTCCCTCTAGTGGCCATGACCAAACAATGAGCGGATTGAACCAGAAAGCCTCGGGTTAGTGGGTGAATGTCTCTACACCCTAAAGTTATTTCTGAGAGACAATCTTCATTTATGCTTGAAGTGCTTTTCATCTTATTAAAAATATCAAGTATGGAGTATTTTAGTTTAGTTTTAAACCGATCAAGCAGCGTTTTGTGAAGAAAAGTTGAAAAACATGTTGAAAACGACAGATTTTTCTGAAGATTGATTCAGCAAAAATAATAAATCATATATTTCTGTAAATTAGAGACGTTTTGACCCAGTGTTAAACATTTCCCAGTGTGATGTCAGGATTTGTAACGGGGAGTAAATTATAACTTTTTTTAAAATTATAGTAATAAGTAAATTATAAATAATTATATAAACCTAGAACATTCTAAACTGGGATCAAATCTTACGTAAAATCACGAATTTTGAGTCCAAACTGTCAGAGGCGCTTTTTTAATCAAGTCGATGGAGTTTAAGTCGACTCAAATTTTAATAGTTGACAATTTATTTTATTTAGATGGATTTATATGGGATAACTTTTCAGGAACGTAGTGTACCGTATTTTCCAGACTACAAGTTGCACCTTTTTTCATAGTGTTGGCCGGGGTGCGACTTATAGTCCAGAGAGACTCCAGTGCGATATTATTTGTTATTTACAAGAATTCAATGGATTTAGTGATTTGGGGTAAAACTGATGCTTTGCTAAACTTGTTAGCATGTTCTTTATGCTATAGTTATCTGAATAACTGTTCATATGTTACGTTAACATACCAGACACTTACCACAGTTCTGTCTGTGCCTCATGTAGCTGAAGGTGTTAGCTTTAGCATACGTCATGTAGCTGAAGGTGTTAGCGTTAGCGTACGTCATGTAGCTGAAGGTGTTAGCTTTAGCATACGTCATGTAGCTGAAGGTGTTAGCGTTAGCATACGTCATGTAGCTGAAGGTGTTAGCTTTAGCATACGTCATGTAGCTGAAGGTGTTAGCGTTAGCATACGTCATGTAGCTGAAGGTGTTAGCGTTAGCATACGTCATGTAGCTGAAGGTGTTAGCGTTAGCATACGTCATGTAGCTGAAGGTGTTAGCGTTAGCATACGTCATGTAGCTGAAGGTGTTAGCTTTAGCATACGTCATGTAGCTGAAGGTGTTAGCGTTAGCATACGTCATGTAGCTGAAGGTGTTAGCGTTAGCATACGTCATGTAGCTGAAGGTGTTAGCTTTAGCATACGTCATGTAGCTGAAGGTGTTAGCTTTAGCGTACGTCATGTAGCTGAAGGTGTTAGCGTTAGCATACGTCATGTAGCTGAAGGTGTTAGCTTTAGCATACGTCATGTAGCTGAAGGTGTTAGCTTTAGCATACGTCATGTAGCTGAAGGTGTTAGCTTTAGCGTACGTCATGTAGCTGAAGGTGTTAGCGTTAGCATACGTCATGTAGCTGAAGGTGTTAGCTTTAGCATACGTACACATATTCACCATGTTCTCTCATCTGTTATTATTTTAAACTGCATTTCAAGATGAAATGTCTGTTCTTGGTCTTGGATTTGATCAAATACATTTTCCCAAAAAATGTGACTTATACTCCAGTGCGACTTATATATGTTTTGTTCTTTTCTATTATGCATTTTTTGGCTGGTGCAACTTATAGTCCGGACCTGATAAATCTTTTATTAAACATTCTAGCTCTGATAAAGCGCAAAATCATTTAAAAAACACATTTTGTCCTGTTTATGGGTTTATTTCAGTATCGCTACTTGTTTCAATACTCATTTTAGTATCGACGCTTGTCCAAATGAGTTTCCAGTTTCGATACTAGTTTTGGCATCGACTCGTGTCCGATTTCCGATACTTTTGACAAGTCTAGAGTCAAAGTAGAAGACGTGGAGAGAGTTTAATCAGTTTTTTCATACGACGTACACAATGTCGTAGTACTTTTCTGTATACTTTTACGACAAATCCAGCTTTAGTCGAGGAAAAAAAAACAAAAAAACACAGTAAAAACTCATTCTCAACTTTTTATTCAGCCACAAATCAGCATCTTCCTTTATTAAAAACACGTCTTTGCTCAGTTCACGTCCTCCAACACTGAAAAGCTCGTCGGCCGATCACATTATGTACAATTATCAAACCACATTGGCTTAGTCTTATTATTATTACAAATCTATTTCAAACCAGCATCGTCAGAGTAAAGTCAGGCTTTTCCAGCGTTGCACACATGCATTTTCTCATTAAGGCTCAATGTCATCAGTCCGCTGCAAAAAACACCGTCTACAGCAAGTAAAACGACTCAAATTCAGAATATAATGTCGTTTTAATGTCGAATTGTACGTATTTGGACCGAGGCCAAACCCGTCACGATAATTACTACATCGATACAGTAGTTTGAGGCGTATTTTGAGTAATACAATGAGATTCAGATTGAATAAGTAACTTTACTGGCCAATTATTTTCTTCATTTTGCCAATTATTCCTTGTTATTTCATGTATTTTAATGAATTGTACATGAAAAATAAGTGTTTATTGGATTATCCTACTTCAGGCTTATTATTTCTAGTCTTGTTTCTTCAGACTGGTTTAATTGCGACGATAAAATAAATTCAATTGGACGAGTAAAAGATGGTCTTGTCACGTTATAATAAACAATTTTAGAAGGTTTGAAAAGGAAATACAAAAAATCCAAGACACAATACATGAACAGGGCCAGAAAAAACATGAGAATAATCAGAGATCATATTTAGATCAAGATTCTATTAAGATTGATTTTCGTGTGAGAAATTTGATCACGAAAAACAGATTTTTAGAGAATCTTAAACAAAAGCCTTTCAATCTTTAACGTTTTCTCTTTAGTATTTTTTGCCACATTTTTTGCATAACCTTTATCAGCTGCAACTGTTAATATTTAATATGTATTTCGATAATCCGATAACGCCAGAAATCAGACAACGATCAGATTTTCGGTCGCGTTTTTTGAAGCCTTGAACCTTCGACAAAGGCAATATCTCCTGCACATTTTCGCATCAGGACAATTTCTTTGCTCATTTCAATCATTTTTAATCATAAACCAGTTTGCAACGTCACAGAATAAGCTTCACGCCGTTTTCTATATCTCTAAATAAACCTTGTGTCGATTATATTACTATAAAAAAGTCGTTTTGACTTGCGTGGACGCTCGTTTTTGCAGCGGACGCTCGGAAAGAAAGAACATCGTTGTTCGGGGTAAATTAGTCAAGTTATTTCAAAACCTACAAAGTCACAGAGGGCGTAAATAACACTGCGGATTACACGGAAAGTGCTAATGATGAATAAAAATTACAACAACAAAAAAATCGGAAAAGATTGTCAAACCAGAACTAAATCCGTCGGCGGTTATAGTGAAAGTGAGATAAACAGGGACATGCTTCTCGTCACGTGTTCACGCATCTCAAACGAGTTCCACGCGCTTTGCCCAGAACGTTCCGTGGCGTCGGCATCAAACCGCCGTCGACTCGATCCCTGCGTTTTTTCATTGCGTCGAAAAAAACGAAAGCGTGGACGCCAAACGCCGAGACCGACGTGTTTAACGAAGCGCTGCGGGACGTTCCGGGCGAAGCAAGGACATCTCCGTGGAGACGAGCGGGTTGCGTACACGTCACGGAGTGTGCGTTTGACTCGATGCATTGCACAGGGTAAAGTTCGGCATCCACATTTGTATATTAGACACTGCTATTTAAATATTACTCATTAGTTATTATAATATGTCATTGATTATGGGCTCAACGATCAGTATATTAGCATTTCAGTCAAGTGCAATAAACTTAAAAGGATGTAAGACAATGATACTGCAATGTAAATATGACTCAAGTAGGAGGAAAAGTATGCAAGTTACTCCAGGAAGTACAATTTCTTGAAAAAGTACTACCCACCTCTGGTTAAAGGACACATATTCTGCGTTATTTCTCTCGTTATTGGCTCTTGTGCCTTTGCTTTGGCATCTCACGTGACATTCTACAACAGTCAGGCGCTCCCTCGTCAGGATTTGCGTCGGAACTCCATCTTGTGGCAGCAGAGGGAACACAATTTAACGGCACACTTGGTCAGAACGAGCCCGTCGATGGTTTATGGACTTAAAAACAAGCGCAGAAGATACTGGGGCTCGACCTTTGACGTCACAAATCTGGGATATTTGAAACGCAGGGTTTTTCTGAGGCCCGGAGAAGGGGCAGAGAAGCGGACCTCGTGAACAGGGTTAATGAAACTAGCGCGACTGAAGTAAAATACAACTCTAGGTGCGTTTTTGATGAGGGAACAGCGTTAAATCATGGTTAAAAGCTAAAAAAAATAGGTAATTTTGCATAATATGTGTCCTTTAAGTTAACGTTATTGTTCCTCCTGAAAAATTTGTCCAGAAAACAATCTTTATTTCAATAAATCGATTAGTTGGGATTAAACAATTGACTCCTTTCAGCCCTACATAGATTTGGTTTAGGTTAATTACTAGCTTGATATAGTTACTAGCCATGAAAGCAATAACTTAACTAGAAAAGACAAACTAGGTACATTCCTCATTAGGCTTAAATTAATGAAAATATGTGCTTTATGGTCAAAATTAAATAATTATCATGAATTATTCTCAGGAAAATAGTGTAGGTTGGTGATTTAACTTTTAATTTATAAAAGAATCACACATATTTGCCAGGTAATTATTGGTATAAGCAAAAACTATCAAAGTAAATTAGCTTATATTATATTTGTTTATTTTCTATGCACATGCAGTTTATGTTCATACCATATTCAGTCGGGAAAAAACATCTTCAACACAACTCTTCAAGGATGCGGGCCTTTTTGAAAAAGTATCAGGGGGAAAATGGCTAAAAGAAGTGTGATTTTTCATATAATTTCGAGTTCCTTCGCACAATTCCGTCCGTTCTGCCGCACAGTCGGAGCGCCCCCTTCGTCGCCCCAATCGTCGCCCGGCGCCAGCTCAAACCCGAGCGCAGTGAGGACAAACCGTGGCAGATCAGATCATGCTGGGCGACGCGCTGTACAGGACCACGTCTCCCATGATCCTCAGCAGCGTCACCTCCTCGAGCCCGCCCACTCTGTGCTCGTACTCCAGCAGGTGAGTCCCGTCCACCGCCACTTTGAACATGTCCTCCTCCACCAGGATCTTCAGCTGCGGGACGAGGAGCCACAGGAGACCAGAGTCAGACCACAGTTTAAACTAAAACCTGCTCAAATGTGTGCGGGACGTCTTGGTTGTGATTATCGCACAAAACCACAGAATCAACCATAAAAAAGGCAGAAATATCATTTTATTTCCGGGTTATGCAATTATATTTCATTTTTTACATCCAATATCCACAGTGGTCAGTGGTACAATAGGCCCTCTCACAAAACCGAGCACCCGCCATGCTGCCGCCGGCACCCGCCATGCTGCCGCCGGCACCCGCCATGCCCAAAAGATGCCGGCAGATATTAAGATAACCGTGCGCGCGCTGCGGGCGCCGTGGTGTTGTTCGCTCGCCCCACCTGCTGCGCTCGGCCGTGCGGCCACCGAGCAGGCACCGAGCAGGCACCGAGCAGGCGAGTGAGCGCCGAGCGGGCACCGAGCAGGCAGCGAGTGGGCACCGAGCGTGATACGCCGCTCCTAAGTGGCGGAGTGTGATCATATTGGCTTTCCATATCGAGGGCAAATTTTTTAAGTACTTTTTGCTGGCGCCTACGGTGGTGTCCCACCGCCATCAAACCTCGAGTTCCAAATGGATAATCACAGGCAGCATGTTCAGACCTTTACGTACCATGTAAATACTTCCCCTGGAGACGTCTATGTGTTTATAAAAAGTGCTTTGTCGCTATGCTAATGCTAACACACAATCAGTGTAAGCTAATGCTAACATTTAACACTGTTAAATTGTCGACTAAAACACCATCAACTGATAAAAAAAAAGCCTCTGACAGTTTGGACTCCTCATTTTAAGATTTACTTTGATCAGATTTGTCTGTTTTATATTTAAGTGAGGGTATGTTAGCCATTCGCATTGAGACAACAGCACTTACTTTTATAAACACCGGTGACATATTTAGATGGTACGTAAAAGTCTTAACGTGCTGCCAGTGATTATCAGTCTGTAAGTCGCTCTTCTTTAGAACCTTTTCTGTCATTTATTTTTTATAATTAAAAAAAATTATATATATATATATATATATATATATATATATATATATATATATATATATAAATTTTTTGTGAGGTGGACCGCATGGTATATTTTTATTTGTTTTGTGATTGTATTGTCATGTTAATTGTTGTCATATTTTATTGTAGTTAATTTTAAAAAAAAAGGAAAAAAATGCAATTTTATCAGTTCTTTCTCTCACTCCCACAAAAAAAGCGATATAAAAACTAAAACAAAGTAAACCGTTTTATTCTTGGGCCGACTCACCTCGAAGCGCTGCCCCGGCACGAACGGGAAGGGCCCCTCTCGCTCCTCGGGCCCCCAGAAGCCGCCCAGGTTGGAGTTTCTGACGATGGTGTTTTCGGGGAAGCGCGGGTTTAAGTGGAACACCACGTCTGAGCCCTTCATCAAGTCCACCTGGAACCTGCGCCAAACCAGAACAAATTATACACTCGTTTTAGTGATTTAGCGCTGGTTACAGGCTTTTAGCGCCGTATTTTTTACCGTTTTTATCTTATGCCGTGTGATAACGAGATAAGTCTAGTAGTGAGTGACATAATTGTTTTTTACAGCTTTAAAAGGATTAACCTGACAATATTAAGTCAATTCATCAGAAATGTGTTAAAACAAGTCTTTAAATTAAGTAGTTGAGGTTTAATCATCAAACAAATGTGAAATATTACCTTTATTTTATTTTTTTTAGGTTTATTATTGAATCTGGTCTTTTTGTACAATTTATTTTTTTAAAATATAAGTCAACCATTTTATTTTTTATTTATTGACCTTTATTTAACCATCAACCATCTACTCAGAATTACCGTATTTTCCGGACTATAAGTCGCACCAGCCAAAAAATGCATAATAGAGAAGAAAAAAACATATATAAGTCGCACTGGAGTATGAAATGCGGTTGCAAGTGTGAAAATAACAAATAATATCACATATAAGTTGCTCCCGAGTATAAGTATAGAAGTATAAATATAAGTATAAGTTGCATCCTGGCCAAAAATATGAAAAAATGTGCGACTTGGAAAATACGGTAATTTTGAATAAAATATATACTTCTTTTTAACACATTTTTACACCACAAACTCAAACTCCCACCGACCTTTCGGCGCCCGGCACGGGTTCGCCCTCGATCGTGATCACGAGCCGGGGCAAAATCCCGGCGTGAAGCGGGAGGTCGAACGGAACCATCTGGAAAAACAAACATCACATTTTATCACGACTTAAATCTGACACGTGTCTGTGATTATGCGCGACATAATCTACCACAGAGTGAAATCCAGAGGGAAAACATGAATAAACGAGACGACGACGGCGGATTGGTGACGTCACGGCTCAAATTAATTTATTGCCACATAGAAAATAAGCACAAAGACACATTTTAGTTAAACATTAGTGTGCTTTCTGACCCCGCCCTGGTGTTTCCCTGGTTACACCCAATGAGTCACTAATACTCTTATCCAAGTCAGTGTAATAATGATCCAAAGTCCAGAAAGATATGCATTTAAACAGAAAAACAGAACACACGTGATGATTAAATATAAATATAAGAGAAGTATTCCAATGAAGCAAAATCATAATACAAAAAAATACTATAATACTTATTACGCAGGTATGGCTTATCCAATTTTAGTTTAATAAAGCAGGATAATCATAGTCGGACTAAAAATATTAATTAGGAGAGTTGAAGATTTTAAGAAACTACTTTTATAAACTACTTTAAGTCTGAGGCGATCTTGGCTACGAGTAAAATAAAACACAATATTTAGACAGTTTTGGAAGAGTTCTCTGAGCGTTTGCGTCACAAACACTGGCGCAAAGTGATGACAAATCAAGGTCCGAGCTGGAACTAAACCAAGGGCCTCATTTATAAAGTTGTATGAGGAATTCTGGCCAAACGTGTACGCGCAGACGACACGCAAACCTCCTCAAACCTCCTCACTTTTGGTCTCTCCAGTGTTTGGACCGGACCGCCTTGATTCCACGTCACAGTGTCTTTTTATAAAATCATAAATGTGTCTTTCTATAACTCATAAATGTGTGCGCGCTTTGTAAATGAGACCCCGGGACCATGAACTAATGACTGAACAAAGATAGAACCAGAATCATGAGACTAAATTGGGACTAAACCGAGACTAAACTTGGACAAGACCGGGACTAAACTAGGACTAGAACCAGACCAAATCAAATCTACACTAGGACGTAAACTGGGTTAAAATAAACCAGGACATGCGTGAACCAGTTTAAAGCCAAGAAGCCATGGCAAAGGTTTATTTTAGACGACTAAACCGGGTCAAACGAGGCCTAAACCAGGTCTCAACCAGACTATAACGAGGTTTAAAATGGATCAACGCGAAACAATTAAAACTGAAAGACGAGACTAAATGAAGTCGGACATTTAAGTGCAGTTTGCGTCAATAATTCAACACAAAAAAATCTACGCCAAAATTCAAAAGCAGTGCACACTCTTGGAATACCTCATAATATGGCAAAAATATTGATTAGTAAACAGTATCAAACAGTCAAGCAGACACAAACATATTCCGTGTGAGATTAGTATAATTCTATTGCACTTAAATTACAAGACACTGAGTAAACTGTATTTGTTAAAGGCACGTGTGTGAATCGCCGCTGTCGTCCGCGTGCGAAAGCAGTCGATCGTTCAGTAACGAGGAGGATAACATCCGGGCTGCAAGACAAACAAAGGAGTTAATGTGGAACGCTGCCGGTAAAAAAGTGTTTCATTTAAGATCGTAATCCCGGCGCCAGCAGAGTCCGCAGAGAAGCTGAGAAGAAGTGAGAGTCGGGTTAAGTTTGAACTCGGGAATCGCACTGAGACTTTCGTTTTAGGTTTAAATATAGGCTCAAAACGGTACAAAAAAGTACATTTTATAAAACAGTAACTAATGTCTATGTTGTCGGTACTTTGTCATATTTAGTCATTGTTTTTAATGTTTTGGAAAGCGTTTTGAATCTGTTTTTGTACAAAGTGTGCTCTGCAGTTAAGCTTGCCATGTCTCGAGGTTTAACTATGCCACAAAAACATGATTGGACCATAAAATGAACCACTTTAAAAGTACATTTTATAAAATAGTAGCTAATGTTTATGTTGTCAGTACTTGTGTTTGGACCATAAAATTAACCACAAAAGTGCAGAAATATCACTTAATCATGACATTTGGGACTTGACACTTGTGTTTCTGTCCCTTTTCGAGGTCATTTTGAGTAGTTTTTAATTCCAGATGACAAATTTGCTATCATAATTGTGCAAATCTCCAAAACGACAGCTGCGATATTGTACAATTATCGTTGCAGTATCCCCCCCAGACCGGTCGCCTCAATGCGAGATTCCCGAGTTCACGAGTCGCAAACAGAAAGTATTATAGTCCACCTGCTCCAGTTTGAGCCATGCAGCGGGAAAGGCTAAGGAAAGAACTTGTTTAGACCCATTGAATTCTATTCGAAACAAACCGTGATAAAGAATAGAACCGTAAAACCTCTTAAAAGAGAACACACCAACTTCTTTCCACAAACACCAGAGTCACAGAGCTCAGAAAGCCAAGAAAACAAAACCAAAACGACCAAATATAAAGAGCAGGTCTGAAACTAATGATTATTTTAGTCGTCAACGTGTCAAACGATCATTTCCATTGTACTTTGATGTGTTTAAGTACATTTTTAAATCAAATAAAAGGTTGAAATATGCTGACTGAAGTAGTCTAGATAGAGAACATTTACGAATAACGTGTTCAAATGAGTAAATCCAAAATTATTTCCTCTTTTTTGACATTTTTTTTATTACGTTTGTGTCAAAATTCTACCCTAACTTAATATTCAAAGCAGTGCAACATTAAGAGGAAGGCAATTTACTGAAAGCATTACGTTTTGTGTGAAATTATTGTTAAATTGCACTTAAAATATGACTAAAATGTTGTTGTTTTTTATATTTTAAGTGAGTATTCCAAAGTGCTAACATGTGTCTGTGGAAAAAGCACTATTAGGATTATTATAAGTCGACTAGTCACGATTATTCTGACCACAACTGTGAGGATTATCGTAATTTCCGGACTATAAATCGCACCAGAGTATAAGTCGCAACAGCCAAAAAATGCATAATAGAGAAGAAAAAACATATATAAGTCACACTGGAGTATGAAATGTGGAAATGTGTGAAAATAACAAATAATGTCGCATATAAGTCGCTCCAGAGTATAAGTAAAAGTATAAATTGCACCCCGGCAAAAACTATGAAAAGGTGCGACTTATAGTCCGGAAAATACGGTAATCCTCTGAAGACGTTTCCCTCAGAAAAAGCAGGCCGTCCGCAGCGTCACACGCAGCAGCAAGCGAAGCCCCGTGTGTTAGAAAACAGCGTCAAGACTCACCATCGGACCCCCGTACGGACCGACGGGACCGGGGCCGAACGGCGCAGGGGCCGGAGGGAAGCCCCCGCCGGCAGGGGCCCCCCACGAGCCGGGGGGGATCGGGGGGAAGCCTCCGGACGCGAACGGAGGGAAGGCTCCGGGGCCGGGGGGGAACGCTCCTGGGACTGAACATACACACACAAGAGAACGTGTTTAAAATACTTTTTATGCATCGTTTGTAGTGTTATTGGGTTTTGAGTAACTTTACTTTGACTTTTCACGTTTCAGAACCTAAAATAATGCATCTACTGAATCAGGATTGGTGTTAGCGCTCCATCTACTGGCAGCAGAGGGAATTACAAAAGGGAGATGAACAGAAACAGTTATGACGAACACGATTTAATGGCAGAAATGCTCAGAACAAATCCAAAAATGGCAATTCATGGACTTAAAAAATGCACCGATCTCCGAGTTTTACAAATGAACGACATCACAAAGCGGGTAAATTTGTACCGTGTGTTTTTGTGAGGCTTAGGAGGTGGAGGACTTACTGAACAGGATCAATGAAACTAGTTTAAATGAAGCTAAATACAACTTCAAGTATGTTTTTGATGCGGGGCTGGTGTTATAACGTCATTTAAAAAGAGAGAGAAAGTCAATTTAGCAGAATATAGTCAAGTTAATGATATCAAATGTCTGTGGGGAACAGCAGCAGCCAAATATCACATGCACAGGTTATTCATAAAAAACAAAGTGCACGCACAACAACAGCAATGACACCGTTACTCCTACATTTAAAAAATATGTTCAAAGCACTGGGAAAAGTCACGTTCAGATCAGTGATATTCTGAACAGTAATGAATGTACTAATACTTATTTACTGATAAATAGTGTTGCCTGGTATGACTTTATTTCACTGAATACAATTGGAACGGCCACTTCACTTATACATGGTTCACTTTGGCAGAGGGTATTCAACATTGAGTTTAAAGTACTTTTTAGATACAATTTTAACACTTAAATAAACAATTAAAAGTATTAACACAAACTATACAGATGATATTACAGTAAATCACACTTAAATACTAAATTCAAGCCTACCTGAACTTGACCACGAATAGGAGTTCCACTTACTAACGTTAAGTATCTGTAAACATGTTTTTATTCATAATGTGCTCAAATATATAAATAACTTAATACATTAATAAAACTTGGTAAAATGTTGGAAATTTTAATTGAGGTTTGAATGAATAATCTGTTGTGATTTCTGTCATGTCTGTGTGATTTTAATGCATTTGTTTGTACGACTTGTGCTCTACAAATACACTTCGCTCGCCTTTGCCAATGAAGTTTAACTGACACACTTGAATACTGAATATGAGCTTCTGTCCGTTACCTCCGGGCTGAGCTCCAGGGAAAGGCACATTGGGGTAAGGTCCTGCGGGCGCCCCGGGCCCCGAGGCGAAGGGTCCGGACGGGTACGGCATGGGGCCTCCGGGCAGCTGTCCCGGTACTCCCTCGGGCGGGTAGTGCGGAGGGAACTGCCCTGGCGCCCCTGGAGCTCCGGGAGGGTACTGCCCGGGCGCGCCAGGCCCGGGCGGAGGGAATCCCCCGGGGGCAGCGGGGGGCTGGCCGGGGGAGGGACCCGACGGAGCTCCCGGTCCGGAGTAGGGAGAACCGGAGTAAGGGGAACCGGCGTATGGAGAGCCGGCGTACGGAGAGCCGGAAGGGAACTGCCCAGGGCCCGAGGGCTGTGAGGGAGCGCCGGGGGCAGAGCCAGGCCAGCCGGGGTTGGCGGGCGCAGAGGGAGCCGACGGGTTTGTGTTCCCGATCTTTTTGGCGTCTTTCGGAGAGTCCTCTCCCAGAGCGTCTAACAACTACAGAGAGAAAGAGAGACATTAACCAATCAAACCTTTATCCCCCGAGGGTAGGACAGGACGATATTGACATGAGTTAATATATTTTAAGTATCTCGTTAACAATAGCCGGCCAAAATGTCTTAAAACATGCAGTGCAGAAACATCATGTTATGTAAAGTCAAAACATAACTTTATTTGTAGCTTTTTTTTCTTTTTTACAATGAACGATACACTCATTATTCAAAGTTTACCTATTTCTCCAACATTTAGAGTATTACTTAAAAGACAATAAACAAATCCTTACCGAAAAGTCTGACATGATCTGCAACAAAGACGAAAGAGAAAATAAGCAAAGTATTATTAGGTTGTCATAACACACACGCTACTGGGAACTGTGAGTAAGAAGAAATGGGAGTAGTAATTCTTTCCATTCTCGGCCAATGTTCAAGAAAAAAAAAACTCCAATCGTCACGTGTTCACGGCGATAATACGTGACAAATATACAAAAAAGGCCACGGTTCGTAGATAACGCTTTGCTTATTCAAATATCGTAGTGTAAACACTTGGCCGCATACCACGAGCCGCGGCTAACAGTAGCGGCTAGCTGTGACAGATAGCTGCTAGCATGTTTTAGCATCGCGAGCTGTAAAATTGGGAAACGCGACGCGGTTTGGTCTCACCTGGCGCGGGTCGTGAGGCTTGAGAACGCGCCGCTGATGTGGTTTATCCAAAAGGAAGTCTGTCCGCTGCCAATTTCATCTACCGAGGCGCATAGGACTACAGACGCTAGCTCCGAGGCTGCGGCGCGCACGAAAAACTACAACTGACCAGCGCGGAAGTGTGACGTGCTTAAAGCGGGGCGGGGTTTAGACGCGTTCCGAGAAATTGTCAAAATGGAATAGAATAATATATGTATAAAATAAGCAGAAAATTACATATGAGTCAAAGTACAAGTATGTGAGTAAAAGTAAACAGTATTGTATAAATTGTAATCAGGTGTTTTCAAAAACTACAACTGACAACGCGGAAGTGTGACGTGACTTAAGCGGGGCGGGGTTTGGACGCGTTCGGAGAAATTGTCAAAATAGAATAGAATAATATATGCATAAAGTAAGCATGTGCTCGTATATTAGTCAAGTATACGTACAAGACATTGAGTAAAAGTAAACAGTATTGTATAAATTGTAATCTGGTGTTTTCAAAACTACAACTGACAGCGCGGAAGTGTGACGTAGTTCAAGGGGGGCGGGGTTTGGACGCGTTCGGAGAAATAATTGTCCAAATGGAATAGAATATTATATGTATAAAATAAGCAGGAAATTACATATGCTCCTATATTAGTCAAGTAGAAGTACAAGGTAGTGAGTAAAAGTAAACAGTATTGCATAAATTGTGATTTGGGGTTTTCAAAGACTACAAACATGAGAAAAAGTAAATATTTCAAAAAAGTTCAAATAAAGTCAAGGTTAACGTTGTAGACGTAACAGTGGAAAGAGTAACAAATACTTTAGAGAGTACTGACATTACACAACACACATTAATTATTCATGTAGAAGTAAAATGATTGAATGAAATGTTTTAACACCTTATTTTAGTCATTTTAATTTCAAATTAGAAATGTAATTACTTCCCAGGTCACCTTTGTAAAAAAAAAAAAAAAAAAGGTTTCTATCTCAATGGGTTTCTTACCTGGTTAACATAAATGTTAAAGGTTAACAAATCAATACATGTACTTAAATTCAGAAGTTTCAGATAACATTCTTAAGTGTTTATAATTGGCCCTTTAAAACCCAACTATTTCCAATCCTCATATTTGTAGTTGAGCTTCAGACAAAATGTTTAGTATATCTGTAGATAAAATAAGAAAAAACTATTGTGGGGGTCAACATTTATGCAAATATTTGTCCAGCAAAACCTAAAAAACAGGATTTTTAATAAAAAATAAAGATTAAAAAAATAATCTGTAATTTCCCCACTGTGGGACTAATCGAGGTTATTTTATTTTATTCAATAAAGACTTCATGTAAAATAAGACCGCAAACATCTTTAACACAGGCTCTGATATCTCCCACGTCATTCATTTTTTTGTGATATTTTGACATTAATCCAAGTTTTCCATTGAAATCACAATATATTCTTTTTCACTGACTGTTTTTACATGGTTTTAACGGTTTTATGTGTGCATGTGAACACAGTGAGGTGCAGAGGGAGCTTTGCACAGTGGGATTGGCCAAACGCAGTCACAAGATGATCATAAGTTTGAAAAAAAGAATCAACACAGAGGCGTCCGCATCCGAGCAGCCGCAGCTTCACGAACTCACCGCACTCCGCAGAAATGGTGAGTTTGCGCAAAGATCTACGGCTCTGACGCGGGCTGGAGGACGTAGTGTTTAGTGTCCGGAAGGGCGAGGTTATTCGTGAAAGTTTGAGGCGCAATCGCGGAAAAGTAAAGTGTGAAATTGTCTGTTGTTAGCTCGTTAGCTTAGCCTCCCTCTGCCTGATGTGTGACGCTCACGGCACTGGCAAGTCACAACGTCCGGTTTGGGCTTCAGAATAAAAGATGATTAATGATTAAAGTGAATGATTAAAGTAATAATACGCATTTTTGTCAGGGAATAGTGGGGAAATGGTGCAGTATGTGAACTTCATTGTCGTTATTAAGTTTATGATTATTCTATTATTAAAAATTAGGCTACAAAGTAGTATTTTTTTATACAAGACTGTATATATACATTTTTTTTATTTTAAATAAAGTTTGAAATATGCTGACTGAAAGCTGGAAATAAATCAGAAATTGTTTCTTTTCTTTTAACATTTTGTTTCAAAAATGCCACTGTCTTTTGACACATTTTAAAGTACAAATCCAGTATATCCAGAGACTGATTACAATGATCAAAATCAAACAAACCACGTTTTAAATACTTAAAGTAGCATAAAAAGGCAATAGATGGGTCAAATACGTTACCATGGAAATCCACCACGTTTGTATAGATACATAAGCCATAAACAACGTAAATAAGTAAATTAAATAGCCATGGAACAACCTGATAAACTGCTGAATTCCAAGTGACATCACAATCCTGAGCCATCCGTAACATTTACTAACATTACAAAAACAGATGGCCTGGGTCATTCTAGAATATATAATAATAATATCATGACTGAAGCTGCACTGATTTACAAAACCCCAGCCAAACAAAACAAAAAAAACTTTTATTTTCACAGCACTCCGCTTCACTTCCTGTCTCGCCTCCGCGCTTTCACGTGAGCTTGACGCTGCCCTGTCGCTCTGTTTCACAATGAACGTCGCGTCTTCTTCCTGTCTCTGGTATTCGGCTGCGTGTCTTGACAGCTTCTCGCGCATAGTTCGCGCTGTGCACTTTATTGTTACGCACTTTTTTGTGACATTTCTGGACACGTTCTGCGTCGCCCGCGTCGCGTCCTTCCGCTTAGACGCCTTGTGCACTGGTGCAAGAAGCAAACTTGCAGCGTCTTTGCTCTTTATTTACCCGTACTTCCTGTTTTTTTTTTTGCTTGGCACGTCGTAATCTCGATCGCTCTGAGCGCATTGCACAAAAACCTCCCTCCGGCCATCTGCTCTGGCCACGAATAACAGAGATTCTTTTTTTTTTTTTGGTGCTCTCCAAATTACGCCTTTGCACGAACGGATCAGGACAATAAAATCCCACTGAAGGTCGCATTTTGTGCCCATAGAAATGTGCTTAACCCGTGACGCAAAGGGAAACTCGATTTATCTACAATGCTTTTATTTGTATATAGTTAATAAATTATGCAGGGTTATAATCTGACTAATCTGGTTATCGATATTCTAGTTTTATTTCTAGACTATTATTATTTATCACCACTAGGGCTTTGAAAAATGTTGAAATCAGATACTAATCTATACTTAAAGGAGGTATTGACGATTTTTTTTAGCAAATTTTGTATCATATTTCCTCGTGGCGTGGATAAATCATTTGTCCTGCCACGTATCAATCATAAAACGCACCTACCGCTCACCTGCAGCCGCGTCAGGCTCGTCCCCACGTTTCCGCGTGCCTAAGCGCATGGATCTATCATAATATAGTTCCCTCAGTGTACGGGGCAAAATGAAGACGGAGAAAGACAGTTCGAGCTGACGCAGAAGTGGACGGAAATCTACGGGAGACGAGAGATGCGATGCGCTCAGTTGCGCTAATAAACAAACGCACGTGTGTGTTGTATCAGTCCGCACGGGGGAGTGCGCATGCGCACTTCCACCTGCGTTCTCAAATTACCGAAAAATCATCCATACCGCCTTTAAATTAGAGTCAAAACTAGATACAGTATTGTCCAGACTATAAATCACACATTTTTTCATAGTTTTGCCCGGGTTGCGATTTATACTTATATACTTATAGTCCGGAGCGACTTATGTGATATTATTTGTTATTTTCACACTTGTAAGCGCATTTCATACTCCAGTGCGACTTGTATATGTTTTTAAAAATTCTCTATTATGCATTTTTTGGTTGGTGCGACTTAAATTCCGGTGCCACTTATAGTCCGGAAAATACGGTACTTGCTCACTTAAAATGAACTCAAACAGGATTGAGATTTGACCTTTTCCGTTTTAAAATGAGTGTTTGTTTTATCCGAAGTATTGGAGACCACGTGGAAAAAAATTGTGTTGAAAATAAAAAAAATGTGCAAAATCTGTTTCAAATATTGAGTCTGTTCCTTAGCATCGAAACCGAGTTTGAAATAATGAATGGCGACCGTATTAGGGATCTGTAATGTGGCTAATCTGGTGATAATCCATAGTGTAGTTTGACTATACTGTAGATTTATACTTTATACTGCCACTATATAATCTTACCAGTCCATTTTAGACCTGATTTGTACTTAGTCCTTGTTTAGTCCTGATCTAGTCCAGGTTTAGTTCAAATGTTCATGTGGTGAATGTTTATAGTTCATATAAAGGTTAACATTGAACCTCATTTCACATTGTGTTAGTTTATTGGTCAAAATGTCCTGTTTTATGCAACATTTTGAGGCCTTTTGCCCATTCTAAAGATATGATAGTTTGTTTTAAAGTGTCAATTGTTATGGCAACAATTGAAACATGATTTTTCATAATTTCTAAGGCCCAGTGATGGCCATTTACCATAAAATATTTTCCTCCACACAATAATCTGAAGAAAAAACAAAACTAACAAACAACCAAAAAAACAAAAACAACATTCCAACAAAATTTGAGAATCCTAGAAGGTTTCAAATTATTATTATTATTATTATTATAAATTTAAGATAGGATGCAAAAAAAATCTTAAATTTCGGTCCTTTCACAGCTAAAATATTACACAAATATTTACAATTATTATTCGTTTTTTGGCGCTAAAGCAAACACGTGCACAATGTTTTGATAAGATAAGATAAGGCCTAAGTGAATTAATTCATACATTATTTCCTATTAAAAATATGCAATCCTGGTCTATTTTGTTGTATTTTTCTGTGTGTAAATGTTTCATCGATGTGTTTTTTAATGTATCGTATTAAATCTAACGGCGCAGCAGAGGCGTTCAATAGTGAATGCGTCCGGACGATGTTGTTTCCATCATCACATGTTAATAATGGAGTTAATGGATAAAGTGCACTTGCTGATTCAGTTGTTCTAAAACCTTAAGCGTGTCCGGCTGAATAAAACGGCTCGTTAATAATAAATTATGTGAACTTGTTTGTACAACGTCCTAGTGGCCATAGTACAGGACAATCTGAAACATCATTATTTATATCTATTATTTACGTATTGTTAAAAAAAGAGGAAGAATTAATTTTAAACTTATTACTTATCATTGCTCAAGGTTTTGATGGATTAAACGATGGCACATGTCATTCAGAACAGAATAACCGGTAAATTGCATTTGTTTTTCGATCGTTCATATTATCGTCATCTGTTTTCTGGCAATAAGAGGCTAAAACATCATTAAATTGAAAATGTTGTAATGTGTAGAGGCAGAACTTAATTTAAATATCCTTAAACAAGTGAGTACGACTGTTATAGGTGTCACTGTTGAGCATTTTGTTGATGAGAAACATTTCCCTCACAAAGCGGTGAGAGGTTGGGTCTTTGTTTTTTATTGATTTTATTTCATATTTTCGCTGTAACGTGTCCCGCTGCGTTCAACAGATCAGAGCGTGGATGAAAAACAACTTTCTCCAGCCACAGAAACAAAGAGAAAGTGTTTGCAGTCAACTCCAGTCTCTCGCTCTAAAACTGGGGGATAATAATGGACTCGGACGGAGATTTTAACATTCACGTCAACTCAATAATAACTCTATAACAACACCAGCTTTTTACCATCTAAAAAACATCGCCAAAATCAAAAGTATAGTGTCTAAACCAGACTATGAGAGACCATGCGTTTGTCTCCAGTAGATTAGACTTTTATTTATTTTTTATAAACAAATAAACATAATAGAACACGCAAAAAAACTGATAATATTAAACGGAAAATGTAATACGTAGAAGCTGAACCTAATTTCAATATTCTTAAGCAAATGAGTACAACTATTATAGGTGACTTTTTTTATAAAGATATACTATAACGCAATATGTAATCGACCAGCGAGTGGAAAAACAAAAAAAACTACAGGTAAACATCAACCAAAAATTAATAGGCACAAAATCACGGCAGATTTAAAACAAAATTAAAGCCGCAGAAGCGGCGATGATGGCTCTCGCCACCCGCGCGACCGCCTTCCCGCCGACCGTGTTTTGTTGTTGTTGTTTTGTTGTTGTTGTTGTTGGCATCCGAGTGTTGCATTACCGCCAGACTTTATCATGATGTGTTTTTGTGACTAGAATAGTATGGCGGGGGTTGCATTACCCCCAGACTTTATTCCTCAGACTTTGTCGTAGTCCTTAAAAGTACTTTGTCCATTGCTTTGGTGTTACAAAGCCCATGAGGTCATGGGATGTCTTTGTTGTTGTATCCTTTAGAAGTTCTTCTTCCCCTCAGACTTTGTCGTAGTGCCGACCGCGTTTTGTTGTTGTTGTTGTTGTTGTTTTATGGCGGTTGGCATCCAAGTGTTGCATTACCGCCAGTGTTTTGATCGCGATTGCCCCGAAACTGCATTTTCTTAGACTTTATTCTTTAGACTTTATTCGTTTAGACTTTATTCTTTAAACTTCCTCCTCCCTGTACCCCCGTCACCTAGCAACAGAGACCCACCACTAATGCTAAGACCACGGCATGAGAGGAAGAAAATAAAAGAGGAAGAGGAAGTGAAGGCATTCATTGCGCCCCTGCTGGCCAATTGTGAAAATACACAATATCTGCAATGCACTTTTTTCATGGCGTCTCGAGGAGAATATAAACCATGAGTTTCAAACAAATCAGACAATGTTGAGTTTTTCACACAATGGGTAGGGGGCGCTATAGAGTAAATTTGTTACATGGGTATTTATTTCCAATCAGACATAAAAACACATTAGTGAGTGAAATATGAGCTCCGTAGATCATTTCCAATAGGCGTGACTTGTCCTTGAAAACACTGAAAATTAAGCCTTTTTTGAGGGCGTGTTACGCTAAGACTGTAAAGAATATCAACATTCTTTTGGATATTTATTCAATTTCAATGTCTTTAGATGGAAAAGGTGTTGTTTTGAGTATGATTTTGAAAGTAGTACGAAAATCGTACTACTAGTACGATTTAGAAAAAAAAAAGTCAAACGTGGCGGTGCCACTTTGATTCAACATGGCTGACTTCCTGTTTATCATAGAGCGATGCTGCCAGGTGTGTTTCACTCGTCAAAGGTCAAAGGTAGCTCTATCACTGTCCCAAGTCTCATGTGCCTAGGCCAAAGATTAAGAGTTTCATGTTTTTTCTTTTCTGAACTAGTTGCACTGTTGCGACGGGCGTTCTCACAACCTCCATTTTATTGGAATTCGGGCCGAGCCGATCGCGTCTATGTCCCCATGTGGGACCTATGACCCCATGTGGGACCTATGACCCCATGTGTGACCTATGACCCCATGTGTGACATTCATCAATGTTAGAGGGTCAAAAAAAACTAGAGGGTAGAAAAACTATAATAAGAAACCATGGAAAGAACAATGTCTCGTCGCATTCCATGTTCCATAGAAGGCTCGAACCAATAAAAAACCTGGCAAGAACAAAGACTCGTCAAATTCCATTCCATTCCATGGCTCGAGCCAATTAAATCCCATTTGACTGTCTGTTGTTGAGTTTTTAAAAAAAAAAAAAAAATTTTTACATACATTTGCGAAGAATCCTAACAACCTTTTTTCAAGTTATCATGATGGGATATTTGTAAAAGTTTGAGGCAAATAATAAGTTATTATTTATTTTATTTATTTATGAGTTATTTTTGGAATAAGGCCTGTAACATAATAAAATGTGGGGGAAATATATTGATTTATATTTATTTGATGTGGAAAAAATACATTAATTTATTTATATTTATCTGTTTTGTGATATGAATGCATCTTTTCCAGTTATGTAAAGCACTTTGAATACAAATCTACAAATAAACTTGCCTTCTCCTTTTTTGTCAAACGTAATCACACATATGGCTCTTTCGTATGACGACGCAGGTTTTTCACCCTCGTCATGGTCATGGCTTCCTCACGTTCTTCTGTTTCCTCAGAGCGAGTCACTGGTCGTGTGTCAGGTGGACGAGGACTTGGTGAAAAAGCTCGATGCGTTTCGTTTCCGGAAAGAAACCACAAACGCCGCCATCATCAGTGAGTAACGAGAAAAGTCCGGCCACGCGCTTCGTTTGAACGTTTAAGCTCGAGCAGAGGATCGCAGCCTTTTTACTATCAAATATTGTCCAAAAGAATCAATAAACTAGTGTTGATCCTGAAAAAAATACATTTATTAGACAAAGTTGGACCTTTCCTGAATAATTAAGAGCATACATTGGTTTAATACAGGGCTTCATATTGATCATATTGAAAGGACCGTAAAGTAATATTGTAATTTAATGATCTTTTTCTGGACTGAGCTGAAAGAAGAAGGTTTATGGATCAGACAAAGCAAGAATTACACCAAAATAACACAAGAAATATGTAAATTTACTGTTTTTGTTGAAAAAACCCTGATTTTATCTGTAAAAAATACTCCCATCGACTTCAAGCGACATCACTTTAGTTTCATCCGGGTCAAACTGAATAAATCTCTGTTATTTGCCGTCGTCGTTTGTGTCGATGTCATATTTTTGCTGACTAAAACTAAATAAAAGTACTCTTAACGACTAAAACTATGGTTCCAATTTAATGCATTTTCGGCGACCAAAACTATGTCTAAAAGTAGATCTTTTCTTCCACTAAAACTACAAATAAATTAATAAAAGTTTTCATCAGTTTTAGATGTTAAAAAAGACATATATATTTTCTATAATGGACACAGTCGACTAAATGAATGTGACATTTTCATCAACTAAAACTAGACATGAATTTAAAAAAAAAAAAATTGTAAATCTAGACAAAAAATAAAAAAAGTCATTAGTTGCAGCTCTAGTATAAGACCACTCATAATATTAAAATGACTACTATTATTTGGTCTTGAAAATGACATTGTAATGTGTATTTTGTTATGATATTGCACAAGCTACTGCGTAATTTCACTTTTGGATCCGTAAAGTTTGTCTAAAATGTAATAAAAATGTGTGTTTTTAGTGTGAATCTCATGACACTCGACTTCATCATATTCACATGAAAGAGTCTGATGTGGTAAAATATTTATGTCACTGGTTTCTTTGAGTTCAGATTTAGATTTAAAGTTCGGTTCGCTAGATTCTATCAAAATTGGCTGTAAATCTAAAGTCCTTTTGTCTTTATTTCAGTGAAAATTGACAAAGAAAAGCAGCAGGTGGTTCTCGAGGAGGAATACGAGGCAAGTGATGGATTTCCCTAGACTCTTTGCACATAGAAGTGTTTTTTTGTCTGTGTTTTGTTTTAAAAGTCTCTCTTTTTAAAGGATATTACTCCAGAAGATCTGAAGGACGAGCTTCCTGAGAGACAGCCCAGATATCCTTTAATGTTTAGTGTATTTAACTACTCGCACAGAAACTATGATTCACTTGTGTAGTAGGAACTCTAGAGGTATTATCTCTTTTATTGTTATTATATTATTATCTTATCGTATGTTCTTTGTCACTGCAAATTAATTGAGGTGAGGTTTTTTTGTATTCAACACACAGTCAAGATATTAGACACTTTAAATAATAAGTTTAATGTGACATATTTGTGGTTCCTCTCCAAAAAGAAAGTCTAAAGGCCAATTCATACTTCAAAAGAACAAGAAGTTTATAAGAACAAGAACAGACATTTCACATTAACTACAGTTAAACGGGTCAGAACCAATGAGATGCAGTCCTCTTTTTAAGGGTGTGGCCTGGGTCAAAGGGCACGACAACACACAAGCTATAAACACATTTACACAAAGAAGAGACATTTAAAGAGAGTTTACATTTAAAAGCATGGACACATTTTAAAGCAGGGGTGGGCAAACTACGGCCTTTCAATCCGGCCCACCAAGCTTGTCCAAGTAATATAAAAAAAAAAAAAATATATATATATATATATATATATATATATATATATATATATATATATATATATATATATATATTCGAATATGGCCCTCGGAGGAAAATAATTGCCCACCCCTGTTTTAAAGGATTCTTTTTTGGTTGCTTTAAACTCACTCAAAACTCCAAATGTGAGACCAATTCTCCAAACCTCAAATCCACTTGAAGGAGCAGCTTAGGAAAAACCCTCTCTTTCCTGCAACGACCAAGTTCAAGAACAAAATGACAAAGATATCGACCATGAAACCGGCTTAAACATCGGAACAGTTAACAGTTGAGAAGCTCCTCCTCCTTCCACCACTGCGGCTTTTCCTTAGCCCGCCGCACGTTCATCGTCTACAGTTACAAGTACGAGCACGAGGACAAGCGCGTGTCCTACCCTCTGTGTTTCATCTTCTCCAGTCCAGTCGGTCAGTAAAGAAAAGTGCGTTTTATCCTCGGCCGATATCGTGAGTTTAAACGCGTTTCCTTTGCGCCGCAGGATGCAAACCCGAGCAGCAGATGATGTACGCCGGAAGCAAAAACGAGCTGGTGCGAGCTGGGAAACTGACCAAGGCAAGTGGATTTTAAGCTCAAAGTGTGTTAGTTTGTTGTCGTTGTTGTTGTTGTATTTCTCCCTGTTAAATTAATCTGATTTATACTTTTTGTCGTTCATCAAAATGTATAAAAACGCGCTCGTAAATGTTGAATATCGTGCAAATTAGCAACATAAATAGTGCAGAAACTTTACTGTATATACCGTTTGTTTGGAGGTTTGCACCGCAAGTTTCTTCTTTTTGCAGCATTTATTATACTTTTACGATTATTTACTAAATAGTCAAATACTCAATATTCTGATTTTGCATATGTACCCGACAATGACTGCGATATTATTCATTTTCTCAGAGCAACAAGCAAGCTGTTTGGGAAAACGGAACATAAAAACATTGTGCGTCGCAGCTTGAACGTGCGCTAATGAGATGCGCATGTTATTACCGTATTTTCCGGAGTATAAGTCGCACCAGCCAAAAAATGCATAATAGAGAAGAAAAAAACATATATAAGTCGTACTGGAGTATGAAATGCAGTTGCAAGTGTGAAAATAACAAATAATATCACATAAGTCGCTCCGGAGTATAAGTATATAAGTATAAATATAAGTATAAGTCGCACCCCGGCCAAAACTATGAAAAAAGGTGCGATTTATAGTTTGGAAAATACGGTAATCACACATTTAACTGAATTAACACATTCAAAATTGGAAAAAAGTTGTATTTCGGTCATTACTGTGAAAAATCCACTTTTTTATGCTTTTCTTGAGCGTGAACAAATAAATCCTCTCTAAAAAAGCAAATTTGGAAATTCTCCTCCAAAAAAAGTGACACAATGCCCCTTTAATACGGTGTTTGAATGCTTACATACTGTTTTCATGGTCTTGGACGTGGTCTGACTGTAACTGGCTCTTCTGGCTCTTTCAGGTGTTCGAGATCAGAAACACGGAGGATCTGACTGAAGAGTGGCTTCGGAGTAAACTCGGATTTTTCCGCTAATTTTCTTTGTTTTTGGAAGTTTTGAATCCTCCGTCGACGGAAACGCGGAGTGAACAAGTTTCCACTTCTCTCTCCACCGGACCTTCTCTCAATAGTGTTACAGTCCATTACTGCTCCGTTCTGGGTCTCTTTGGTCACGTTTGAACCACGTTTCCATGGAGAGGAATGGGTTAGGTTATTGTGTATCGAAACAAAGAATATACAAACGTTTAAAAATACATTTATGCTGCTAAAAGCTGTTTTAGTTTAGTACAAAACAAGAACTAAATCAATTAAACTTGGACTTGACTAAACCAGGGACAAAACTAGGCCCAAACTCGGTCTAAGCCGAGTTTAAACCAGAGAATACTTGTACTTGTTTGGTCCCGGTTTAGCCCTGGTTTAGCCCTGGTTTAGCCCTGGTTTAGCCCTAGTTTAGCCCTGGTTTAGCCCTGGTTTAGCCCTGGTTTAGCCCTAGTTTAGTCCTGGTTTAGCCCTGGTTTAGCCCTAGTTTAGTCCTGGTTTAGCCCTGGTTTAGCCCTGGTTTAGTCCTGGTTTAGCCCTGGTTTAGCCCTGGTTTAGACCTGGTTTAGACTTGGTTTAGACTTGGTTTAGACCTGGTTTAGACCTGGTTTAGACCTGGTTTATTCCTAGTTTAGACCTGGTTTAGTTCTGTTTTTTAGGGAACACAAACGCCACATTAAACAAAGGACTAAACCAGGAAGTCGACCAAAACTATCAAATCACATGTTTTTCAGGACATGTTATGGTTGCTAAGCTACAGGGTTAGCATGTTTTGTACAGAATAAGATCCAGATACATTTTACAGTCCAACATAAATAATTGCAGCCTTTGATGATGAATATTTCACTACTTCTAGTTCTTTTACATACTAACCTAACCCACAGTACCACTCCTGTTGCCCAGAGACTTAAAGGACACATATTATGCACAGAAAATGTACGTAATTGTGCTTTTTTGAGCGTTTAACCATGTCAAAAACACACCTGGAGTTGTATTTCGCTTCGTTCGCGCTCGTTTGATGAATCCTCTTTAGTAAGTCCCCGCTCTGAGCCTCAGAAAGCGCTCAGTTTCAAATTTCCCGACGGTCGAGATCTTCGGCGCTGTTTTTAAAGTCGGTAAATCGTCGCCGGACTCGCTCTGTGCCTCAAATTGCGTTCATCACAACTGTGTGCTTACGTTAGCATGTCGCTGCGGACTAGCTTGGTTTATCTCGCCGCGGTAATTCCCTCCGTCGCCAGTAGACGGAGCGCTAACTCAATTCTTGATTCCAAAAACGATTCAAAATAATGCATAATGTGTGTCCTCGGAGCCAAAGCAACTATTTTGATGGATTTGCGAACAATTAAACTGAAATTACTGTTTGAATATTCACCATTTCCGGGCCTAAAACTGAAAACACTGTTGGGAGAAGGTTTGTTTTTGTGCTGCGATCTTTCCATGTGCCAGTAACGCTCCTCGAGGACCACACTCACTTTTCCTCAACGTGTTTATGATTATCACATAGTTTACACCATTTGAGACCATTTATATTAGTTTTGTTCACTTAATATTTGTACATTTGGGCACATTTTTCAAAACTGAATTTTTCAAAGAATCCTAGTTAGATTTTTTTTTTTGGTAAAATGCATTTTTATTAGAATATTAACTCGTTCTGTTGTGCTGTGCGGCGTTTACGGTCCAAACAACGAGACGTAGATTCAATTTGAGGACAATTAGCTGTGACAATGTTTAGCTTTAATCTACCTCCTTTTAAGATGAAAAATAAGGACATTTTTACTGAAAAGAGGAGAACGTTTCTTAACGTTTTGACTCAACTCTCGTCTAGTTTTCTTTTTTTACCTGAAGAGCTCGTGCTGGAATCCCGCTCAAATTACCATTCCGTTTAAGCACGTAATATTGTACGTGTTTTTCAGAGAATCACATCAGCCGCGTGTATAATGATGTATAATGACCACTTCTAATACAAAATATACTGTAGAAACATTACATTGCACTCGTATTCTTGCACTTGAACGACCAGCATGAGGAAGTTTAAAGTCTGTTTAATAAGAGAGACTAAACCATGAACAAATGAGAGTTTAATGACATAATGTATGTCTAAAACTGATCTAAAACCGTACAAAAATCATGGACAAAGATAATGATTCAACCATTAATGAACTACGGACTAAATCAGAACCAAACAAGTCTTATGAAGGGTCTAAACCAGAACTAATGCAGGACTAAACCAGGACCAATGCAAGACTAAACCAGGACTAATGTGGGACCAAACCAGGACAATGTGGGTCTAAACCGGGACTAATGTGGGTCTAAACCGGGACTAATCTGGGTCTAAACCGGGACGAATGTGGGTCTAAACCAGGACCAATACAGGACTAATGCAAGACTAAACCAGGACTAATGCAAGACTAAACCAGGACTAATGTGGGACCAAACCAGGACTAATGTGGGTCTAAACCGGGACTAATCTGGGTCTAAACCGGGACGAATGTGGGACTAAACCAGGACTACTGCGTGTCTAAACCAGGACCAACACAGGACTAATGCAAGACTAAACCAGGACTAATGCAAGACTAAACCAGGACTAATGCAAGACTAAACCAGGACTAATGTGGGACCGAACCAGGACTAATGTGGGTCTAAACCGGGACTAATCTGGGTCTAAACCAGGATGAATGTGGGACTAAACCAGGACTAATGTGGGTCTAAACTGGGACTAATCTGGGTCTAAACCAGGACGAATGTGGGACTAAACCAGGACTAATGCGGGTCTAAACCAGGACGAATGTGGGACTAAACCAGGACTAATGCGGGTCTAAACCAGGACTAATGCAGGACTAAACCAGGACAAAACGGTGACAGTTTTTGTAGTTAAATTTGATCCTTTTTTAACCTCCAGGCGCTGAAACTGCCCTAGATTCTCACATCTCACATTCTTTACTTGACGCTTAAAACACAAACATCAGATTAGCATTGTTTTTTCCCTTTTCTTTTGTTGTTGTTGTTTGTTTTAAAGTCAAATTCCTCCTCAGAAAGTCAAACATTCCGATAAATCCTCAGTCATTTCTCAAACAGGGATCTTCATCTGTGTCTGCACACGTGGGAGATGAAACAGCTTTTTAACGTTATTAGTGTTTGTTATGAATGTTTATAAAAGCTCATTTTCACAGTGCTCCTTTTGTCGACTGCTTTCTTCCAACAACGTGAGGTTTTCCCAGACGACGGCTCAATAAAAAGGTTTAAATAGTATGAATAATAATAAGTTACGGACTAAAACCACGACTGCCGACCAATAACAATAACAGAACGTTGACCAAGTTGTAGATTTATTCAATTTGCATGACATTCTGTTGACTCAAACGAAAAGAATAAATGTAATAAGTCTTAATAATTGTATTCTCAACAAAATAGCGCCCTTGAGTGTTTGAAAATAAATGTTTTTTTATGATGAAAGACTGAAATAAAACGTAGTTCTAACTTCTACCGCTGAAAATCAATGAAATTTCTCGACACATTTGATTTCTCGTCCAATTAAAATAACTTCAATAAACGTTTGCTCCTTCTGCTCCGTCAGTCGTGGCTTGTCAGTTTAACTAAAGCTGGAATGGAAGACGCCACGAGTAAACCCTATGCGTTTTGGACATGCATTATGGGTAATTAGTGGGGGATAGAAGTCTTAAATAAATCCTTGAAAGTTGCAATCTACTGTAAAACGGTGTGGTGTCGTATTCACGCGAGAGCCGTATTTTTTGAGAGTTTTACAGCGATTGTGGGATGTTTTTTCCACTTACAAATCGACTGTGACCTTTGCTCTGCTCCTGTTTAGTAAAAATGTAGTCGTTTTCACTCCTTTTAATACGAAAACATGTTGAATTGTGTAAAATAACTGCTGTCGTTTGGCATCGGCGGGAACTATTTGCACTTTCCAGAAACGTTGACGTGTCTCTTGTCCCTGTTGTCCAAATAAAAGACAGTGTTGTTCGTAATAAGACTGATCATGTATTCTGTGATTCACGCGTACAATCGACTATTTACTGCAAGGGAAAATGAACTAAATTAACTTGCATAATTAGTCTCAAAGCTCTTCAACAAAAAAGCATTTATCGATCAGTTTTAAACTCGAAAGTCAGAATATTTTCAGTTTCTTCTTGTTGGTATCGTTTTTAGGACTCTCCACTGATCGAGAGGTTGAGTAGTTTGTTTTAAATTGTTAATTGCGATGGTGTGGGTGGTCATTTTTCATCCTTCTGATTTCTGTGCATCGATGGGCTGTTTGTCCAGTTTATCTGCAACTATTTTCACTGCAATTACTATTAAATCTAAAGAGCCCCTTAAAAAGAGAGGATGCATCTATTCAAAATACTGAAAAAATATTTGTAAATTGCAGTAGCCAACAAGTCTCCTATAGCAACGTAAATTACACTAAAACAAACAGAGAAATTACAGCTTTGAACACAGTTGCTCACTAATCACAATGTAATAATAATAAATTGCCTAAATGTAAATACAATTCTGTCATGAAGTGGGAAAAATGGCTAAAGGTGTGTGTACAAATATACAGATTAGTATATGTACAGGTAAAATAAAATATGTATAATATATCTAGTCTTGGCACCTGAAATAGTAGTAAAAGTTGGTGGGTTGATGTGAGGAGCAGGTATCCATGAGTCCGTAAAAAATAAATAATAAAAATAAAGAAATAGCAGAATGGTTCTTCAAATGTTGCTATGTGGGTTGAGTACTATGAAGGTTATTTTGTGATTTTATTCCGAATTTATTTATTTTTCACAAAAATATTCATTGTATATGAATACGATAAAACATTTTTTTTCAATTCGATGTAAAAAAATGTATGTTAAAAAAAAATTATTAAAAAACAAATCTATGTCAAAAAATACGATGTCAAAATAAAATCCTTAGACGTCAGTTTTGTGTTTTTATTACAGCCAACCAGACTAAAGCAATTGAGCTGATTGTTCCCATTACTCACCAGTGCACAGTGAAAATGGTCAAAACTATTCTCTAAAATGTACTTTGTTCAGAATTATTCCTTCAAAACGTCAGCACGTGTCACAAAACTCCTGACGTGACAAACTGGCGCGTTCTGTCACTGCACTTTCCGTCCTGAAGGTGGCGGTAGAGGCACGTCACAGCATCGCGCCGAGCTTGAACGAAGAAGCGCGCGACATCCTCTACGCGTCAACAGCGTCTCAAAATCGGAAGCGCTCGTGCCCGTTACCCGTTCCCGTGCCTCCTCGTCCCGTTCATCCGCGACACCGAGCAGGATCCAGAGCCCCCCCGGTCCCCCCAGCAGCACCGACAAAACCACCGGGGAAACATGGCGTTCACGTTCGCGGCCTTCTGCTACATGCTCGCGCTCCTGCTCACGGCGGCGCTCATATTCTTCGCCATTTGGCACGTAAGTTTGGCGTCGCGGGCGGTCGGTCGGTCCCGCGGTTACGGAGAAGCTACGGGCCGTGATGCGTGAACCGTGCGCGACCCGTTGACGTCAGGCCGGGGGGGAAACGGTGCGGCACGAGCGCCTCCGTACACCGGGCTGCGCGTGCTCAATGCTACTTTACGTTTACAATGAATGGCACACACCCTGCTACCGTTAGCCACGCCGAGCTAAAACCCGACAGCAATTAAAAACGTATCGATATCGTTTTATCGGGATTAACAGAGCGGGCCCGGTTAGCTTCCCGTGCGTTTGTCGGTCGACGGTTTGTGTCGCGTTACCGAGCGGGTTTGTGTCAATGTCGGGCCCCGTCGGTGGGATTGTTGTGGCGCTAGCTGCGGGTTAGCGGCTAGTTAGCTCGGAATGCTAACTGCTAATGCCGCTGTCAGCTGCAGCCGCTTCCTCTCGCTCGAGTCTTCACGCTTTTATTAAAATGTGGCACTTTCGTCAAAAATTGTGCGTGTTTTTGAGTCAGAAACAACCAAAACCGGCGCATTTATTTTGCTTCACATTGCATTTTATTATTTATTATTTCTCCCAATGTTTAGCTTAGTTTCTGTGTTTTAAGTTAAAACACGCAATGAAAACCACATAACGCTTTTATCGATATATTCAAATTGCAAACGAATGTCAATGTTTATGTAAAATAACAACTATAAATGGCAACTAAAACTGAAGCATTCATCTATTTAACGTCTTAATTTAATATATAATAGCATCTGTTTTTCAATTTTCCCGTTAATTTTCATTATTTATGTCACGCCACATCGCTAAAGCTTATTATTTTTGCGAATTATCTTCACATCTGATGGCAATAAACCTTTCTTTGCGCTAATACAATGTTACAACGCTGTGTTAAAGCTCAAGTGTACAAAATGAAATCAAATGTCACCATGTATGCATTTGTTGTGTATATTTTTACAATTAAAACCACTGTATTTTCTGTGCATTTCTCTTCAGATTATTGCATTTGACGAGCTGAAGACCGATTACAAGAATCCCATAGATCAGTGTAACACGTTAAACCCGGTAAGTCCCCGTATTACCCGCCCCTCACCCTCTGCCCTTCTTACCGCACGCCAATTTGCTCTTTCTTAACTCTATTCTCTTCTTCTTACTCCACAAACTTTTTCAATCATTTCTCCGGCACTGTTTTGCTAAATAACCTGCCTGTTCTCTTGATTGCCAATTTTGTCAGCTGTCGAAACTCTCTAACTCCTTTGTTTTTTGTTCTTCCCTGATCTGCTTTTTATTTCTTTACTTTTTTTTTTACACTTTGTTAACGGCAAAAAGACAGTTGAAAGGGTCAAAAAGATTAAAAGAGTCAAAATTGCACTGAAGGTTTGTACCAGTCTTTAAAATGCCCGCTCAGTTCAATACAGTCTGCAGTTTATTTTTTTGTCATTTTGCACGAAGCAGTGTTTGCAAACGTCCTTTCAGTTAACTAATCTGGGGTCCGGGTCGGGATTAACCGCCACCTGTGTTCTTTTTTCGTAGTGTCTTATTTATTTTTTTACCACTCTGTCATTTGGGTACCATACTACTGTAATGGTAACCTGCAATTTCTGTCTTTTCACCCACTTCTTTGTATGATTAGACTTTCTAGACTCTAGTTAGCAGGGGCTTTAATTACTCCTCAATTACACACTTGTAAGTGAGCATTAATTTCTGTTTTTTCCCTTTTTCATGTACGTTTTTAGTTGTTAACTGAAAAGACTTGCAAATGCTCTGAACTTGCATGATTATTACAACCTTCCCTCTGTTTGCATAGAGCTACCAAAACAATTCCCAACGTACCGTCGAACAACGCCGCGTCGCTTTAAGTCGAGACCCGAAGTCTGAGGTTTACTCGTCAGGGAAGAACTACACTTTTTTTTTTTTTTTTTTTTTAAATCGCTTTTGTCCCAGGGCTGGGCAATTACTCCCAATTTTAATCGAGATTCGGTGATTTTCTAATTGTTGATGATCAGCGGTAAAAACGTGTACTTTGGAGCAGAGTTCAGACTTTGCAGTAAGAAATCTGACTATCGTATTTTCCGGACTATAAGTCGCACCAGCCAAAAAATTCATAATAGAGGGGAAAAAAAACATGAGTTGCACTGGAGTGTGAAAATAACAAATAATATCACATATAAGTCGCTCCAGAGTATAAGTATATAAATATAAGTTGAAAAAACGTACTTATAGTCCTGAAAATACGGTATTTATTATGTTAAATGGCACCGATTTAATAGTATATCTTATGTTCATGAAATAAATACTGAAAGCCTTTATGTTTTTGAAAAGTAAAGGTAAAATCGACCAAAGCATTTGTTTAAATTAGTTTTAAAAGTTTTTTTAAAAATTATTTAGTATTTTTTTGCTATATCACCCTGTCCTTTTGTGTCCCCACCCAATTGTTTCTTTTGAGTAGTAGTTTATAGTCATTTACATAATGCTGCTAAATGAACTGCCTAGAATTTTAAAAAGTAACTAGTTGCCATACAATCTTCCAAACAAAGATATAACGTGACATTTATGCACTTGTGTGGTTAATTTGACAGTGCATTACCGTTTTTCAAATGACAGGGATATTTTGGCACATTTCTGATGGATTAAAAAAAATAAACATTTATAATAATAATAAAAAGAGGGGAAAAAAAGATTAATTTATTTGTGTTAATATAAGAATGATTCTGCATCAACAGTCTAAATTATTATCTAAGCATCTGTTCAAACTCTTGTTTAGCACCTTCCGTGTTTGTGTATGTATTATTTCTATTTTTACATGACAAACTAAGCATTATTAATACTCTCTTCCTGCGTGAGTGGCTCCCCCCGGTGGCTGCAGTGGGCTCAATGATCACTGATTGTTTTTCTGCTAACGAGCTCGTGGCGGGCGCTCACTCGAACAGATGGTCCCGAAACCACCCGACTCGCTCCAAATCGCCACGACTCACAGCGCTCCCATTGGCCGAGGATTTCTGTAGTGGGAGGAGCCAGAAACAATCACAATTAAATTATTATTCACGTCGTCCTTTTAACAGCCATATTTTGAAATGGTTATTATTTATGTATTTTTAAAGACGTGAAATGTTTAACTTCCAAAGATGTTGTTTCTTTGCCCGAAATGTTCCACAATATGACTTTTAATAATCCAGGGCTGCAACAATAAATTTTAGCTGTATTTTTGAAACGGTATTAAATCAAAGTGTCAAAAAGAATAAACACTAATACACTTTATCTGTAAATCATCTCTGACTAGAAACCTTCAGTCACCATATTTTATCTTTAACCTCTTATTTTGATCATAATGTATTAAAAAATGTCCATGAACAATAGAAATAATACCATATTTTCCGGAGTATAAGACGCACCAGCCAAAAAAATTATAATCGAGAAGAAAAAAAAAACATAAGTTGCACTGGAGTATGAGTATAAAAGTATAAATATAAGTAAGTCGCACCCCGGCCAAAACTATGAATACAGGTGCGACTTATAGTCCGGAAAATACGGTAATTTGAAAGGTCGACTACTAAAATAATCGTTAGTTGCTGCTTGAAAACGGGAACATTTCAAGTTACGTGACAGATCTGTGCAGAATGTGTGTATTTCAAGCTATTTTTTTTAGCGTTTCCCATTAGTAAAGGAGACAATAGTGACATAGTCCAATTTGGTCCCCCACAAGTCAAACAAACTAAATCAACTAGTATGATGACTAGTAGTTCTTTGATTGTTTTATTAACTCAAAAGCATAAAAGGAAACTAAAATGTTCACAAAGTAAGTGTTTTCAAAGATTGATTAGAGGCAATAAGTGACATTTATAATAATTTTTCCACCGCAGTCTCAGCAGAATCTATGGGAAACTCTAGATGCTCAACAGATAAATATGATATTGTGGAACATTCCTAGCAAAGTAGCAACATCTCCATGGAGACCAGAAAAGTCCAGTTCACAGTTTAAACACCACCGTCGCTCGCCGCCATTTTTGTCCTCGATTCATTAAAAAAAAACTCCCATCGTTACGGCGATTCCAACCCAAGCCGCCCTCGACCGTTGTCCTTTGTATTTGGCAGCACAGTGCAGGATTCTCCCAGTGTCCCTGAACACCTCACGTGTCCTTCTACACGGGGCTCGCTTTGGCCCCTCTCCTCCTCCGCTGCATGGCTTCCTCCTCCCCCACGTGGTGCTCCATCTGCCCCTGTTTTACTAAACCTGCCGCTCTTCTGCTCACCGCATGCCCCCCCCCCCCCCCCCTGTATGAAGTGGATACAATGCAGAGGATGTGAGGCCCGGGCGAGCATTATGATCCTCCCCATAAGCTGCATGAACGACCGAGAAAATGAAAGAAAAGGGTGGATAATTTAGTCCACTTGCACTTGTATTAATGTAATTTAGTCTTCAGCTTCGAGCCTCGACAAACGGAGAAGATTGTGAGAACGGCATAAGAAAAACGAGAGCGCCGTCTTTGGATTACAGCGTTTTAAGACGTCAAATATTGTTAAAACTTGCAAACGACGGCCAGGATATTTGATGTGAGGGCAATGCCAGGTTATTGCCAGGTTATTACCAGGCTTTTAGATAGGATTTGAATTTTTTTTAGATAGGATTTGAAATTTTTTTTAGATAGGATTTTATTAAATAGGATTTGAAAACACCTCGTCCAAATCATTTTGTCCGGAGGTACGGGGGCTGACTAGGCGAAAAAACTAGTCGGCATTCTCCGGACCACGGCTTGGCATCCAATATTAATGATAATATTCCCTTTTTTTCCTAAGATTTATTAATAAAATGGCTGTCCCTGCACTCGAAAATGCCCGTCCACATTTTAAAATACCCCGTCCAAAATAAAGTAAGACGGGTCTATCTAAAAGCCTGGTTATTACGCTTCTGTTTCTTGAAAGCTACCAAGCAATGGAAGACGTTTTGTAGGAGTATTTCCAAGATGAGCGAGCAAATGTCAAAGTATAAGTAGCAAGAGCCTCAAGGCCAAATGTCGTGTCCTTGGAAAATAAGTGAAAGCTGCACTGTTGGAGTTCAGCCTCTTCACAGGGACACGATGTTAGGAAATGTTAGTGCTGCAACGATTAACAAAATAACACATTCAACAAAATTCCCTTGAAACCTAAAAACATTTCATTTGAATCCCTTACGTGGACCAAAGTTCAGCACAAATCTCGATCAAAATCACTGAATTTAACGCTTAAAACTCTATTTTTACTTCATAGAGTACTTCAATACTTTTACTCGGAGGCGAACTTTATTCAATGTCTAAAACGGTACAAGATAAAACAAAAGGAACCACATTAATCCAGTGGTTTTCCTTCTCTGCACCTCGTCAAAGATATAATACAATCTATGACTCTCGCTGTCCAGTTTGATCAGAATATAGATTAAGTTTTTATAACTTATTGGCCCTTTTACTTTTCACAGCCATGTTTCATCCTTCATTTAATCCATTACGTATTTAAAAATCTCAATGTTCAACAGAAATAATCGCTGACTCGTCGAATAGTTGAGATACAAGTGGCAAGATGTTAAATTTTCCCCCTGTATTTACTCTTATTTATAGCCGGTCAATATTAACATATGCGGGTGTGTTTGTACCAGTCTCTTCTCTAATGCTGTCGCTGAATGCCGCCTTTTCCTTTTTCCAGTATTTAATATATCTGTTTTCTAAGTCTCAGTACGCAGAGGTCATTTCTATCTGTTTTCCACGTTGTTCGTCCGGCGTCGTCATGGATATCGTGTCGCATTACCGTTTCCCCTCTCTCGTCGACAGCTGGTGCTTCCCGAGTATCTCATCCACTTCTTCTTCTGCGTGATGTTCTTCTGTGCGGCCGAGTGGCTCACGCTCTGCCTCAACCTGCCGCTGCTCGCGTATCACGTCTGGAGGTGAGTATTACCACGGTTCAAACACGACTAGAAATGGTTCTCACGTTCATTATTCTTTTTTTCCTCTTAAATTCAAAGAAACGGCTTAAACATGTACATTTGTGTTATTTTTGGCTAACTGACGATTAAAAGAATTAAAAGACATATTTTTTAGCATTTAACTGCGTTGGCGCTAGTTTGATGAATCCCGTTTGGAAAGTCTTCCCCTCCGAGCGTCAAAAACACTCGTTCTGAACCTCTCCCATTTCTCGTTCTGAGCAGTTCTGCCTCAAATCACGGTCGTGGCTACATTTGATGGTTGGAGGCTAGCTAGTATGTTTCTCTCATGTAATTCCGTCTTCTGCCAGTAGAAGGAGCCAAAAGTCAATTCCTGGCATGGCAAAAGGCATCAAGTATTTATTTATTTATTTATTGTTCTAAAACATGAGATGCCAAACTAATGTAACTAAGGTGCATGTTTACAATACAAATAATGCTTAATATTTGAACTACAATGACCCAAAGGAGCACAGAATCCTGTCCTCGCTCGGAGTCTGACGTTTAACAGTTAAAACCAAACCTCACGACCTCTGGCTCAAGAGGAACAGGTCTGTAATCATTGATCCTGAGGTGTTGTTTTTACGTGTTTTTCCTGTCCTGTCCTGCCAGGGAAAGAAGCCAATGTGCAAATTCTGGCATATTTACACTGTATCTTCATTAATATGCACTGTCCCTTTTAAAATAAGGGAGTGTCTGCAGTGCCGCGGCGCGCAGCCATAACTGCCATATTATTTTTGTGCCGGCCGCGCGCCGCGGCTCCTGAAACCGCGCCGCTATTTGAACGCGTTTTAGCGCCGTTTTAGACCACGCCGGGTTAAGGTTAGGGTTAGGGTTAGCCATGAGGCTATAACGGGCTATAAGGGAAATGCCGCGGTCCCTGAAACTGCGCGGCCCTCCAGCCACGGCCTTAAAATAAATACATACATCTAAATCTAGAAATGTGAAATAAACACAAACAAAGCCAGATTGTGGATCATCCAATACTTCTGAAGGGTAGATTAGAGTGAAATGAGTGGTTAAACCGGGTTAATGAAGCACAAACCCTGGATTTTTGGCCCAGTCTTCGGTCTCAATGCGATAAATCCAGTCCTTGACTTCAGGGGAAAAGTCCGTCCCCAGATATATGACAACAATGAAAATAATAATATAACAATACAATATGAAAATGCCACTTTGCTCCTAAAATGATGCACACTGAGCGTTTATTAGGCTCATGATCTAACGTAGACTGACGTTACTCTCTTGAGGCAGTGTGCAAAAAAATGTGCAAAGTAGAAGATTCGAGTGACGATCTGTTAAATACAATTCAATTTAAGATATTTGTGTTCATCTTTCTAGTGAACTGTCCTTCGCTCAAGAGTCCTCTAGAAGTCCATGTATTCCACAGCGTTTGATTTAAATGTGATCGACCCCGTGTGTTCCAGGTACATGAGTCGCCCGGTCATGAGCAGCCCGGGCCTGTACGACCCCACCACCATCATGAACGCCGACATTCTGGCCTATTGTCAGAAAGAAGGCTGGTGCAAACTGGCCTTCTACCTCCTCTCCTTCTTCTACTATCTCTACGGGTGAGTTTTCAGGCTCCGTTTGCGCTCGCTCTCCTCGCCAAACCTCAGATTAAATCACTTATTTTGGCTAGTTTTGGTTCATTTTGTTGACATGCGAAGAGAGCACTGCATCACTGCTGTTATTGGGCTGCCCCAAGTAAATTGTATGTTTGCTGTGACCCGACCAACATTTTTCAAGTGGGTCGGTAGGTAGGTAAATTCTTTTTCTTTTCTTTTTTTTACTTTGAAGGCATAACAAATTCCAAATTTGTATATAAAATCCACCCATTTAATGATAATTACTCCACTTCGTTTGAATGTTTGGACGCTTTGTTTGCTCTCAGCGTCACAGAATAGCGATCAATCTCCACTTTTTCACCTCCAAGTCCCACTAGCACATCACGTATCAGTCGGTCTTAAAACCATCAACTTATTCTTAATTCTCTTCGACCGATCTGTCACCGACACCGCACTGAACACATGTTGTCATTTGGGCGGCAGTAGCTCAGTGGTAGAGTGCTCGTCTTCTGATCCAAAGGTCGGCGGTTCGGCTCCCCGCTCTCACTCGGTGCGATCGCAGCTGCCTCATGTGAATACTGCCGTTGTGTCCTTGGGTAAGACACTTAACCCAACTCGCCCCCAGTGTCTGCGTACATCTGGGGTGTGAATGTGTGTCAATGAGACGTTCTCCGTTCGTGTTTGTTTCATTTCTCGACGGTTTTCGCGACATTTTCGGCTGTAAAATATTTCTAGCAAGTTTCAGTGATACATAATTCTTCAACACGGTGCTTTTTAGAAAAACGGTCGGTGAGTCGGCGAGATACAAGACAAAAAATAGTTGGCATCATTTTGACAAAATATTGTATTTTTCAGTCTGCATTTTTTTTACCAGGTCAGTCGGGTTACGGCAAACAGACATATTTGTTGTTTGCCTTTTGTTTTTTTGTTTATACTTTTATGTCTAGAAGTGTATTTGGAAAGACAATAAGTGAAGTATCTGCTCTGAACACGGTGACTCACTCCGCCCCTTCTTCTTCTCTTCCACAGAATGATCTACGTGCTGGTGAGCTCCTAAAATGGACAACCGCGAGGGACAGAACCCTTCAGCAAAGAACCGGCCCCTGGACTTTTCACTCAAGTCCGGTCTGAACTCTGACCTCTGACCTCCGCTGTGGACCGACGACAACCAGAACGACGCCATTTTAACCAGTGAACTCTTTAAACCTCCACTTCAGCTCATCGCACTCATGGGAAAGGGAGACTGCGGAAAGGATTTCTGTTTTTATTTTAAATGCTGTGGTGATTTTTATGCTTAAGGTTGAAATAATAAATGAAACTTGTTTTTTTTGTTCCAGACGTTTTGAGTGTTTACAGATGTAGTTTTTCAGGAAGTCGCAGCGATTTCGGCGCATTTCTCTGGGTAAACGTTAGATTCTGGGCTTTGGTAGTCGAAAGTCTGCCTCTAGTGGTGGAAAAGCGCAAAACCGGACCCTCGTTTTGACCCTTGTAATGGTTTAAAGCTGCATTATGTAACTTTACGTAACACAACTTTAAGAACCCTTTCAGATCTCGTGTTTTAATCCATTTTAATCCATTATTTCACACAATCTTCTGTTAAACTCATTGGCTTCTCACTGTCGCCTCCATTTCCTGTGAAAATGTTGATACATATTTCACTCGGGCGGTAAAGCTAACTGGAGGCACCGCTCTGTCTGAAGCTCTGTTCAAATTGGACTGATTTGTGCAGTAAAAGTACTTTAGTTTGAAGTAACATCAGTCAAGAGCCGAGGTGGGTAGTACTCCGGAGCAGTACACTTACTTTTTGAAGAAATTGTACTTTTTGGAGTAGATTTTCTGGACTTTAATGTGTCGGTTCCTCTTCTCACGAGCCATAAAAGCTTCATTTTGACACTACAACATCTGAACATTTCTTTAGTGTGACTTTGTTTTATCCTTTATCCACTACTTTGTACTTCTACTCCAGTCGCCTGAGTACAATGTTTTTTTTTGCCTCTGGTCACAAGCTAGCATTAGCCACAAACTAGCATTAGCTCGCACACTCGGCGTTTAGTTTCAAAGTAAACTCCGCAGGACGCTCGTATTGATCACAGGCTCCTTTTAAAATGTGTTTAAATCTATTTTGTCTTAAACTTTAAATGTGCTGTGTGCATTGTGACGCCATGGTAACGCTATGGTAACGCCATGGTAACGGTGGAACCTTCCTCCAGTGACATAAATGCACTTCTCCCCAGCGTATAAATCATTTTTTTGTCTTTTATAATTCTACTTAGACGCACTGACCGTTCTGGTTACGGTCTCCATCCGCTGGTCTCCATGGGGATGCTTTTGGCTTTGCTACAAATATTCCACAGTGGTGCATTAGACGTGCCGATCTTAAGATTTATTCAGTTACAGCAATGTCTTTGAAAAACCAGGCATTCTCAACAGTGAGCGGACTCACCTCTCCACAGATCTGACCTGTAACTGGGCCTGATGGTGTTGCCTATTGCGGAACAAGAAATATGAACACATTTTCTTTGTACTGTATTACATTTTAACATTTGAGTTCTTAACAGGAACTGGGACTGAACGTTGACATTTTTCACATTTGGACTAAATGTATCAACTTTGAGCTTCTTTATTCAACTTAAAACTTGATTTAAACTAGATTATTAGTGTTTTACCCCAAACACATTTCCTGTGGACTGAAATACCACGTCTGACAAGGTTTTAAATGGGTTTTTATCAGCGGGAAGTTGCACAGGGACAATCGAGTGTCAAAAATGTCTTTCAAAACGACCAGAAACAGTTTATTTTTCCATCTTACAATTGCTGGAAAACAACCACGAGAGCAACACTTCTGCTTTTGTGTTTGTAGAAAACCAGTGTTCTACCTTGTGTTTTTTATATCCCTTTAATTAAAAAAAAGGTAGAATCAACAGTAAAAACTCAGCTCTAGACGTTTTTCAGATGTATTTTAGTAGCAAACTGGTGCCGTACTGTTGACTGTACCTTTAAGAGATTCCACTTTTATTTATTGAATGTGTTTGTCTTTTGTGTTGAAATATCAAACGAGCTTCTTTCACGTCTGCATTTTTAGTCGCTCTGGATCAAGTTTAGGAACGACTTATTGCCATTTTTCTTTTTTTAATCGTCAGGGAAACAGAATTTAAGTGTTTGTTTTAGACCCTGACGCGTCGCAATGAGAACATGGACTATAGTTTTTATTTAAATCTGAATAATAAAAAAATCATCTCCCACTGTTTAATGCTTTTTTTTCTCCTCACATTTTTATTTAAAAAAAAATTCAACCAAAGTTTATTTTTTTGACCAATACCGTATAGTATAAGTCGCACCAGTCAAAAAATGCATAAGAGAAGAAAAAAACATATAAAGTATTGGTCGCACCCCGGCCAAAACTATGAAAAAATGTGGGACTTATAGTCTGGAAAATACAGTACTTTTCTGATTTATTAAAGTACTTTGTTTTTGTAATTTTGTAAGATTTTCTTCACTACATTTGACTGATGAAACCAAATAGAATTTTAATGAAAAAGAAAACAGTTCACAATTGCGCCACGTTTCAATTATCGATGAGTTTAAATTGACCTTACTAAAGTGTTATTTGTGTGAAACATTGTATTATGTCAAGAATAAAAAGTGTCCAAAAAGTACATTTAATCAAAAGGGTGCGGCTTCAGAAAAGGAATATTCCACATTTATTCATCAACTTTTGAACCCAAATACAGCTGCTTTCTCTTGTAATGAAGTGTAGTATTTATATTTAGTCCTTTACAGGCCGTGAATAGAAGCTAAATAAGCTAATGTTTTGTTATGATCGATTATATATGAATTAAACAGTTTCGAACAAATAAACAAATCCTGAAATTGCATCAATTGAAGAAATAAGTGTAAATGAAGGGATTTTGTAATCGCTGTCATTTGAGTTCAGAACATTTTTCAGAAACGACTAAAATATTGTTAAATCAAATGATAGCGTGGCTCAGTTCAGTCACACTGGATGTATTAATTATTTAATTTTTCCAGGCACACAAGTTGAAAGTCGGAGGATTAGCCGACTAAAAAAGGGAAAAGTGATCTGACAAGGCCGTGAGATCACAGGAGATCACACAAATACTTTTCAGAAAACTACTCGTAAACAGTGGATTTATCAGTTAAAAAACAGGTTAAACTCACACTTCACTCACAAATCTCTGCCGTTTTGAACATAATCCCTTTAAAACGCTCCAAAAAGTAACTGACCAACAAACATTTTGGTCGACCAAGACAATCTGTGTGATGTTTATGAACTATTTAAAAGAAATCGTTTTCACCACCTTTTAATTTAGACCGTTTGTGTCATTATAAAGCACTTTTGTTCATCCTCGTTTGGCTAAATCAAACAACTTTTATCACCAAATTCTGACTTTGCAGCAAAATCCACTCAATTCTTTTATTTTGTCCACGTAAAAATCTATAATTAAAGTATTCTCTTAAAGTGCAGTCATCACAGAATACTATTATTATGATTATTATGACCCAAACACAATCAGAAAACGATACAAACGTGTTGTGAAGATTTGTTTTCAGAGGCTTCGATCACCGCGACACACATCGTTCCGTCGCTACGTCTCTCGAGTCTTGATACAACGTGAACTTGTCCCGGAACTCGTGAAGGAAGTTGTATTGCTGCAAGAAAAACGTGAGAGGAAAACAAACGTACGTCTCATAAAACAAACGTACGTCCCATGAAACAAACCTACGTCTCATGAAACAAACGTACGTTTCATAAAACAAAAGTACGTCGCACAAAACAAAACGTACGTCTCATGAAACAAACGTACGTCTCATGAAACAAACGTACGTCTCATGAAACAAACGTACGTCTCATGAAACAGACGTACGTCTCATGAAACAAACGTACGTCTCATAAAACAAACGTACGTCTCATGAAACAAACGTACGTCTCATGAAACAAACGTACGTCTCATGAAACAGACGTACGTCTCATGAAACAAACGTACGTCTCATAAAACAAACGTACGTCTCATAAAACAAACGTACGTCTCATGAAACAAACGTACGTCTCATGAAACAAACGTACGTCTCATGAAACAAACGTACGTCTCATAAAACAAACGTACGTCTTATGAAACAAACGTACATCTCATAATAAAGCAAACGTACGTCTTATGAAACAAACGTACGTCTTATGAAACAAACGTACGTCTCATAAAACAAACGTACGTCTTATGAAACAAACGTACGTCTTATAAAACAAACGTACGTCTCATGAAACAAACGTACGTCTCATGAAACAAACGTACGTCTTATAAAACAAACGTACGTCTCATGAAACAAACGTACGTCTCATGAAACAAACATACGTCTCATGAAACAAACGTACGTCTCATAAAACAAACGTACGTCTTATAAAACAAACGTACGTCTCATGAAACAAACGTACGTCTCATAAAACAAACGTACGTCTTATAAAACAAACGTACGTCTCATAAAACAAACGTACATCTCATAAAACAAACGTATGTCTTATGAAACAAACGTACGTCTCATGAAACAAACGTACATCTCATAATAAAACAAACGTACGTCTTATGAAACAAACGTACGTCTCATGAAACAAACGTACGTCTCATAAAACAAACGTACGTCTCATGAAACAAACGTACGTCTTATAAAACAAACGTACGTCTCATGAAACAAACGTACGTCTCATGAAACAAACGTACGTCTCATAAAACAAACGTACGTCTCATGAAACAAACGTACGTCTCATGAAACAAACGTACGTCTCATGAAACAAACGTACGTCTCATAAAACAAACGTACGTCTTATGAAACAAACGTACATCTCATAATAAAGCAAACGTACGTCTTATGAAACAAACGTACGTCTTATGAAACAAACGTACGTCTCATAAAACAAACGTACGTCTTATGAAACAAACGTACGTCTTATAAAACAAACGTACGTCTCATGAAACAAACGTACGTCTCATGAAACAAACGTACGTCTTATAAAACAAACGTACGTCTCATGAAACAAACGTACGTCTCATGAAACAAACATACGTCTCATGAAACAAACGTACGTCTCATAAAACAAACGTACGTCTTATAAAACAAACGTACGTCTCATGAAACAAACGTACGTCTCATAAAACAAACGTACATCTCATAAAACAAACGTATGTCTTATGAAACAAACGTACGTCTCATGAAACAAACGTACATCTCATAATAAAACAAACGTACGTCTTATGAAACAAACGTACGTCTCATGAAACAAACGTACGTCTCATAAAACAAACGTACGTCTCATGAAACAAACGTACGTCTTATAAAACAAACGTACGTCTCATGAAACAAACGTACGTCTCATAAAACAAACGTACGTCTCATGAAACAAACGTACGTCTCATGAAACAAACGTACATCTCATAATAAAACAAACGTACGTCTCATAAAACAAACGTACGTCTCATGAAACAAACGTACGTCTTATAAAACAAACGTACGTCTCATGAAACAAACGTACGTCTCATGAAACAAACGTACATCTCATAATAAAACAAACGTACGTCTCATAAAACAAACGTACGTCTCATGAAACAAACATACGTCTCATGAAACAAACGTACGTCTCATAATAAAACAAACGTACGTCTTATAAAACAAACGTACGTCTCATGAAACAAACGTACGTCTCATAAAACAAACGTACGTCTTATAAAACAAACGTACGTCTCATAAAACAAACGTACGTCTCATGAAACAAACGTACGTCTCATGAAACAAACGTACATCTCATAATAAAACAAACGTACGTCTCATAAAACAAACGTATGTCTTATGAAACAAACGTACGTCTCATGAAACAAACGTACATCTCATAATAAAACAAACGTACGTCTCATAAAACAAACGTATGTCTTATGAAACAAACGTACGTCTCATGAAACAAACGTACGTCTCATAAAACAAACGTACGTCTCATGAAACAAACGTACGTCTCATGAAACAAACGTACGTCTCATGAAACAAACGTACGTCTCATGAAACAAACGTACGTCTCATAAAACAAACGTACGTCTCATGAAACAAACGTACGTCTCATGAAACAAACGTACGTCTCATGAAACAAACGTACGTCTCATGAAACAAACGTACGTCTCATGAAACAAACGTACGTCTCATGAAACAAACGTACGTCTCATGAAACAAACGTACGTCTCATGAAACAAACGTACGTCTCATAAAACAAACGTACGTCTCATAAAACAAACGTACGTCTCATAAAACAAACGTACGTCTCATGAAACAAACGTACGTCTCATGAAACAAACGTACGTCTCATGAAACAAACGTACGTCTCATGAAACAAACGTACGTCTCATGAAACAAACGTACGTCTCATGAAACAAACGTACGTCTCATGAAACAAACGTACGTCTTATGAAACAAACGTACGTCTCATGAAACAAACGTACGTCTTATGAAACAAACGTACGTCTTATGAAACAAACGTACGTCTTATGAAACAAACGTACGTCTCATAAAACAAACGTACGTCTCATAAAACAAACGTACGTCTCATGAAACAAACGTACGTCTCATGAAACAAACGTACGTCTCATGAAACAAACGTACGTCTCATGAAACAAACGTACGTCTCATGAAACAAACGTACGTCTTATGAAACAAACGTACGTCTCATGAAACAAACGTACGTCTTATGAAACAAACGTACGTCTTATGAAACAAACGTACGTCTTATGAAACAAACGTACGTCTCATGAAACAAACGTACATCTCATAAAACAAAAGTACGTCTCATGAAACAAACGTACGTCTCATGAAACAAACGTACGACATTATTTGGACTCACTTTGACGGTCTGGATGGCTCCGCCCCCTCGATGCTCCCTCAGGATCTCGATGGCTTTGGTCGCGCTCATGTTCGTAGAAAGCTGCAGCAGAAGACACGCAGCGACTGCAGCGGAAACAACCGCAAAGTCTCATTTTTTCAATTTTAAAACTACTATAATACACAATTATATTGTGCAGATACTTACTCAATCCGGAGCGGCCCAATCCTCCATAACAGCTGAAAACCAGAAGTAAAAGTATTTATAATAACGTACAAATGACACATAATAACTTTAGTCTTTCTCTTACTTTGATGAAACAAAAATAGCACCTTAAGAGTTAAAGTTAGACGTCTATGTATTAACAATTATCCATGTATTTCTGTCACGTCCGTGTGATTTTGATGCATTTTTTGAATTGCCTTGTGTACGAACTGTGCACGTAAAGTTTTCATTTACAACGTGAGGCATGTGAGGAATAAAATGTTATTTATTCAGCAAAATATGTAGAATAGAAATGGTTTGGGAGCTTCTGGTGACTCCAAAGCTGTTCACAAATACCTCTGAAGTGGATAAATAACTAAAGAGAGATAAGAATAAGATAAAGAGCTATTTGTCCAGTATTTGTCCAGCGTCCGTCCAGCGTCCGTCCAACGTTCGTCCAGCGTCCGTCCAACGTCCGTCCAACGTCCGTCCAGCTTTCGTCCAGAGTTCGTCCAGCGTTCGTCCAACGTTCGTCCAGCGTCCGCCCAGCGTCCGTCCAGCGTTCGTCCAGCGTCCGTCCAGCGTTCGTCCAACGTCCGTCCAGCGTTCGTCCAGCGTCCGTCCAGCGTTCGTCCAACGTCCGTCCAGCGTTCGTCCAGCGTTCGTCCAACGTTCGTCCAGCGTCCGCCCAGCGTCCGTCCAGCGTTCGTCCAGCGTCCGTCCAGCGTTCGTCCAACGTCCGTCCAGCGTTCGTCCAGCGTTCGTCCAACGTTCGTCCAACGTTCGTCCAGCGTTCGCCCAGCGTCCGCCCAGCGTCCGCCCAGCGTCCGTCCAGCGTCCGTCCAGCGTCCGTCCAGCGTTCGTCCAGCGTCCGTCCAACGTTCGTCCAGCGTTCGTCCAGCGTCCGTCCAGCGTCCGTCCAACGTTCGTCCAGCGTTTGTCCAGGGTTCGTCCAGAGTTCGTCCAGCGTCCGTCCAACGTTCGTCCAACGTTCGTCCAGCGTTCGTCCAGCATTCGTCCAACATTCGTCCAACATTCGTCCAGTATTTCTCCAGTATTTGTCCACTCACTGTATGACGGTCTTCCGGCAGTGGTCCAGGCTGCACGTGAGCTCCTCCAGGATCCTGCAGCAGAGCTCGAGCTCGGGGGCGTCGCCGTCGGAGAAGGGGCGGTGCCGGACCCTGAAGCCGCTCTGGACGTAGACCTCCAGCAGCGACGGCACGCGGTACTTACTGAGCTCGCCCCGGGTGCAGAACACAAACACGTCCTGAACGCCCTGGGACCGAAGCTCGCCTGGAAACAGAGTCCAAATCAATCAATCAATCAATCAATCAATCAATCAACCAATCAATCTTTATTTATCGAGCCCTTTACAGTGACAAAAGTGCTTCACAATAAAAAAAAATCAAGGCAATATAAAACATAAAACTAAGTAAAAACAAACAAAATAATACAAAATAAAGTGTCACTACATTACAGAGTGTTAAAAGCCAGTCTGAATAAATACCGTATTTTCCGGACTATAAGTCGCACCTTTTTTCATAGTTTTGGCCGGGGTGCGACTTATATTATATATATATTATATATTATATTATTATACTTATATGTATACTTATATACTTATACTCCAGAGCAACTTTTATGTGATGTTATTTGTTATTTTCACACTTGCAAATGCATTTCATACTCCAGTGCGACTTATATATGTTATTTTCTTCTCTATTATGCATTTTTGGGCTGGTGCGACTTATACTCCTTATAGTCCGGAAAATACGGTAGTTGTTATATTATTATTATGTTATGTCTTAATGAAGAACAATTCTGACATTCACATTTTTGATCTAATTCTAAGTAATAAGGATGAATATATATATATATATATTTATGTATTTTTTTAGTTTTATTGTACATAAACACAACAAAAAGACTAATACAGCTACATTTTTACCATTTTGACCATGTTCTTGACACTCACCCACGTCTCGCTGTAAATTCCTGTGAACGTCCTTGAACTTGCAGCCTGCACACGACACGACAAAGACAAAGCTCACGATCGCGACACAGATTCACACAAATGTAAAACTCACGAGAATAAAACGATGTATAAATATATAAACCTGGAAGTGCACAAATCCCCAAGAACTGCGAGCTGCCGACCGTCGCCAGAGGAAGCCTGCGACCGAGAGACCACAGCCATTATTCCCACCATCAAACGGACATTTTAATATCAAGAGCAGAGTTTTCCTCTGACCAGGAAACGTGGAACGGAGTGAGAGCTTCCTCTTTGACGTCGTCTTCATCGGACGAAGAGTCGAACTCGTTTGTTCTCATGGCGACTGAGGAAACAAAGAAACAAGAGAAAACGGAATTACGGTCTCGAATGCAGCGTTAAATTTAAGCTTTATAAATGTATTTACCGTATTTTCCGGACTATATCGCACCTTTTTCATAGTTTTGGCCGGGGTGCGACTTATACTTATATTTATACTTATATACTTATACTCCAGAGTGACTTATATGTGATATTATTTGTTATTTTCTCACTTGCAACAGCATTTCATACTCCAGTGGGACTTATATATGTTTTTTTCTTCTCTTTTATGCATTTTTTGGCTGGTGCGACTTATACTCTGGAAAATACGGTACTGTTTTTTACTAGGGCTACTACACTTTTTATCTTTATGCTTTTATGCCATGATGATATTTTGCATTATTTATTTATCTAAATGTAGATTAGGACAGACAATAAGCATTTTTGATGAGGGTAAAATCCAGATATTTAAGATATTTACTGGACAAACGCTCATAAATATCAATCCCCAATAGTTTTTGTTTTGTTTTTTCATTTTGTTGACAAATATATTACCGTACTTTACCACGAATGATATATACTTTTTGTGACGCTCAAAAGCGAGACTTGTTTTATTCTTTCCGTCCCGTGTAACAGAAGAGCAAACAGACTGACATTTCTACTTATGACGTCTTAAAAAACATTAGTATTTAGTATTTTATGTGATTTAATCAATGAAAATGTGACAGATTATTTCGTTTTGCCTCCATCTGGATTCCTGACATTTGAACAGGTCCATCATTGATTTTTAAGGGTCAATAACAGATAATACTTTAATTGGTCCTTAATATCAATAACAAAACACATAATTATTGAGATTTTCTGAATGGAGAGAATGTAATTTTAGCACTAGAACAGAACAAACTCGTACCATCATTAAGCTTTGTTACATGCAGTATTTTTCTGGTGTAAATATTAAATAAATATTAAATACATATTCAATAATGAAACGTTGTGGGAGGAGCTCAACAGTTGTCACATTTAAACCTCTCTTTGCACTTAATAACACGAAAACAACGCATGGAATTCAAAATACCATTAATATACAGAAACCTGAGTTGAATGCATTAAGTATATTATAATTCAGACATAAAATAGCCACAGAATGTAAACGAACGCGATCGTGGCTAACATGCTAGCATGCTAACACGCAGCTAAAACTGACCAATCAAGAAAAGTGCAAATAATCTGCAATTGCACGCGGCGGGATTTAAACTTTACTGGACATAACAGCGCTATAGCAACACGTTTAACAGTATAAACCAGCCATAAAGAGGATAGAAAAGGTTAGATTGGCGCTCACCGTGCGTTTGTGAAGCTTTTGACAGCTCCAGCTGCTGCTGCGTTTGAAAAGTCTGTGACCCACGCAGCCAATCAGGGGCGAGTATTCTCTTTGACCGCGCCCACAAGCAGAGACGTCACTAAAGTTACTCATTATCATAAATATATCACATTATTTATATTACATTACAATTTTAAATGAAAGTGAAAATGAACTAAACAGGAAGGTGCAGACTGTGTGAGGTCTGCAATAGTAACTATAGTAACCATGGTAACCATAGTAACCATATAGTAACTAACCATGGTAACCGCATGTGACCTTTTCTTCACACTTTTTATTCAGAAAAATAAATCTGTTAAATAATGACAATGTTCATGACATTTTATACACGTTTTCTGCTTTAAATGGTGCAAAATAATGGGCTAAAGGGGAATAAAATAAAACAATATTTATGTGTCCTACTTTGAGAAAACAGCCCAAAACTATGAAGGTTATTTTGTGTTTTTATTACGATTTTTTTTTTCCATCGAATTTTTTTTTTTTTTTACATTATAGTTTTTTTACATCCAATATAATAAATAAATAATCGTATTTATATGCAATTCATATTTTTACTAGATTCGATCTAAAAAATAATGATATTAAAAATCGCAAAATAAAAACACAAAATAACCTTCATACAAGACGTCTACAATAATAATCTTTTTTTTTTAAACACCTTTATTCATTAAGGTACAAATGTATGTACAGATGCGATACATGTTTGTAAAGGTCATTTACCTTTTACAATACTAGGATATAATATAATACTAGACAATAATATAACACTAGACTATAATATAATATAATATAATATAATACTAGACTATAATATAACACTAGACCATAATATAACACTAGACCATAATATAATATAACACTAGACCATAATATAACACTAGACTATAATATAATATAATACTATAATATAATATAATACTAGACTATAACATAACACTAGACCATAATATAACACTGGACTATATTATAATATAATACTATAATATAATATAAAACTAGACTATAATATAACACTAGACCATAATATAACACTAGACTATAATATAACACTAGACTATAATATAACACTAGACTATAATATAATATAACACTAAACTATAATATAATACTAGACTATAATATAATACTAGACTATAATATAACACTAGACTATAATATAATATAATACTATAATATAATATAATACTAGACCATAATATAACACTAGACTATAATATAACACTAGACTATAATATAACACTAGACTATAATATAATATAATACTATAATATAATATAATACTATAATATAACACTAGACTATAACATAATATAATACTATAATATAACACTAAACTATAATAATATAATACTAGACTATATTATAATATAATACTATAATATAATATAATACTAGACTATAATATAACACTAAACTATAATAATATAATCCATCCATCCATCCATTTTCTACCGCTTGTTCCCTTTCGGGGTCGCGGGTGACTGGAGCCTATCCCAGTGACTTCGGGCCTTAGGCGGGGTACATCCTGGACAGTGGCCAACTCGTCACAGGGCCAACACAGAGACATAGACATTACAGACAGTTCACTCTCACATTCATTCACTAGGGCCAATTTAGAGTCACCAATCTTACCTAACACATGCATGTCTTTGGACGGTGGGAGGAAGGCGGAGAACCCGGAGAGAACCCACGGTAACACGGGGAGAACATGCAGACTCCACCCAGAGAGATCATGTGATGTTGGTCTGGTCCGGGAATCGAACCCATGATCTCCTTCTTGGGAGGCAAGAGCGCTAACCGCCTTTGCCACCGTGCACCCCATAATAATATAATACTAGACTATATTATAATATAATACTAGACTATATTATAATACTATAATATAATATAATACTATAATATAATGTAACACTAGACTATAATATAATACTAGACTATAATATAATACTATAATATAATATAATACTAGACTTTAATATAATACTAGACTATAATATAATATAATACTAGACTATAATATAATACTATAATATAATATAATACTAGACTATAATATAATATAATACTAAAACAGAAGAGAAGCCTCCATGACATCACGGGGAGGACAGTCTGTCGCGTGAGGCTCGTGCGGCTCACGCAGAGCGCGTCACGCACGAGGAGGAAACGCGCACGAGGAGGAAACGCGCATGAGGAGGCGACGCACGAGGAGGAGACGCACCAGGAGGAGACGCACCAGGAGGAGACGCACCAGGAGGAGACGCACGAGGAGGAGACGCACCAGGAGGAGACGCACCAGGAGGAGACGCACCAGGAGGAGACGCACGAGGAGGAGACGCACCAGGAGGAGACGCACCAGGAGGAGACGCACGAGGAGGAGACGCACGAGGAGGAGACGCACCAGGAGGAGACGCACCAGGAGGAGACGCACCAGGAGGAGACGCACCAGGAGGAGACGCACCAGGAGGAGACGCACCAGGAGGAGACGCACCAGGAGGAGACGCACCAGGAGGAAACACGCGCAAAGTCGCGTCTGAGATGGACACGAGCCCGAGGCACGCGCGCGATGAAAGGATCTGACTCCACTGTCACTGGTGAGACGCTTTTATACTTTTACTCTGTTTAAAGTACAAACACGAGCAGATTATTACATCTACTGCATCAACTCACCAACAAGGCTCAAAATGAATTAAATATATTTACTTTTATGGACAAAAAGTGTCATTTTGGCTGGTGTACATCTTGTTTTTCTTTAGACTAAGAATGCAAAAACACACACTGTGGGCACTGCATTTTGTCTATAGAATGAAGTAATGGATTGTCGTGTAGTATCAGTATGATGGTGTATGCAGTAATAGTAGTAGCAGTATGATGACGTATGCAGTAATAGTCGTGTAGTATGATGGCTTATGCAGTAATAGTCGTGTAGTATGATGGTGTATGCAGTAATAGTCGTGTAGTATGATGGCTTATGCAGTAATAGTCATGTAGTATGATGGTTTATGCAGTAATAGTCGTGTAGTATGATGGCATATGCAGTAATAGTCCTGTAGTATGATGGTGTATGCAGTAATAGTCGTGTAGTATGATGGTGTATGCAGTAATAGTCGTGTAGTATGATGGTGTATGCAGTAATAGTCGTGTAGTATGATGGCTTATACTGTAATAGTCGTGTAGTATGATGGCGTATGCAGTAATAGTCGTGTAGTATGATGTCTTATTCAGTAATAGTCGTGTAGTATGATGTCTTATTCAGTAATAGTCGTGTAGTATGATGGCGTATGCAGTAATAGTCGTGTAGTATGATGGCATATGCAGTAATAGTCGTGTAGTATGATGGCGTATGCAGTAATAGTCGTGTAGTATGATGGCGTATGCAGTAATAGTCGTGTAGTATGATGGCGTATGCAGTAATAGTCGTGTAGTATGATGGTGTATGCAGTAATAGTCGTGTAGTATGATGGCTTATGCAGTAATAGTCGTGTAGTATGATGGTGTATGCAGTAATAGTCATGTAGTATGATGACGTAAGCAGTAATAGTCATGTAGTATGATGGTGTATGCAGTAATAGTCGTGTAGTATGATGACGTAAGCAGTAATAGTCGTGTAGTATGATGGTGTATGCAGTAATAAATGTGTTGTATGATGGTGTATATAGTAATAGTCGTGTAGTATGATGGCGTATACAGTAATAGTCGTGTAGTATGATGGTGTATGCAGTAATAGTCGTGTAGTATGATGGTGTATGCAGTAATAGTCGTGTAGTATGATGGCATATGCAGTAATAGTCGTGTAGTATGATGGTGTATGCAGTAATAGTCGTGTAGTATGATGGCTTATGCAGTAATAGTCGTGTAGTATGATGGTGTATGCAGTAATAGTCGTGTAGTATGATGGCGTATACAGTAATAGTCGTGTAGTATGATGGTGTATGCAGTAATAGTCGTGTAGTATGATGGCGTATACAGTAATAGTCGTGTAGTATGATGGCGTATACAGTAATAGTCGTGTAGTATGATGGTGTATGCAGTAATAGTCGTGTAGTATGATGGTGTATGCAGTAATAGTCATGTAGTATGATGACGTAAGCAGTAATAGTCATGTAGTATGATGACGTAAGCAGTAATAGTCGTGTAGTATGATGGTGTATACAGTAATAGTCGTGTAGTATGATGACGTAAGCAGTAATAGTCGTGTAGTATGATGGCGTATGCAGTAATAGTCGTGTAGTATGATGGTGTATGCAGTAATAGTCATGTAGTATGATGACGTAAGCAGTAATAGTCGTGTAGTATGATGGTGTATACAGTAATAGTCGTGTAGTATGATGACGTAAGCAGTAATAGTCGTGTAGTATGATGGCGTATGCAGTAATAGTCGTGTAGTATGATGGTGTATGCAGTAATAGTCGTGTAGTATGATGACATATGCAGTAATAGTCGTGTAGTATGATGGCGTATGCAGTAATAGTCATGTAGTATGATGACGTAAGCAGTAATAGTCATGTAGTATGATGGCTTATGCAGTAATAGTCGTGTAGTATGATGGCGTATGCAGTAATAGTCGTGTAGTATGACTGTGTATGCAGTAATAGTCGTGTAGTATGATGGTGTATGCAGTAATAGTCGTTTAGTATGATGGCGTATGCAGTAATAGTCGTGTAGTATGATGGTGTATGCAGTAATAGTCGTGTAGTATGATGGCGTATGCAGTAATAGTCGTGTAGTATGATGGCGTATGCAGTAATAGTCGTGTAGTATGATGGCGTATGCAGTAATAGTCGTGTAGTATGATGGCGTATGCAGTAATAGTCGTGTAGTATGATGGCGTATGCAGTAATAGTCGTGTAGTATGATGGCGTATGCAGTAATAGTCGTGTAGTATGATGGCGTATGCAGTAATAGTCATGTAGTATAATGGCAGCGTATGCAGTAATAGTCCTAGTACTCTGTGTGTTGCAGACTGAGGACCTTGGATCAGAGCTGGACTTCCTGTGGTTTTGGCTCCAGTTGTACTTCCTTCACAGAGGGGCCCCTGGCAGAGTATGTACTTACTGCATTATACACGATGTATTTAATCTGCGATACTTATACACAAGTGTAGAATATATGTATCAATAAAACTCGATATTTACACAGTTTATGTCCGCGTCTGGATTATATTATAAAAAAAAATATTAGGACATTTTCCAATTTTCAAAGGAAAAATCAGATTAATGAAGAGATTTTTTTTTTATTAAACAGACAATTTGAGCGATATTTGAAGACTTTTTTCCATTCCAAACGATACAATGTTGTTAATCGCTACGGCAACGGTGCAAGATGTTTTTTGCTGTGTTGTGCGACTCACTCTCCTTCGCCTCCTCCTCCTTCGGAGTTAATTTATTTTCAAAAGGCGTTTCTCGTTTCTGGAGGTCATCGTTTTGTGTCGCTTTATGTCGCTTTGTGTAGTTTTGTGTTGTTTATCGAAGCTGAAATCTGACACTTCTTTTTACACCTTTGTGAATAACGTGTGATTCGTCCTCAATAACCAGCTCAAACTGATAAAACAATGTACAATACGACACTTTAAAGGTGTGATTCTTAGTTTGTTTGTTTGTTTGTTCTTAATTTGGTTTGTTTGTTTGTGTTTGTTTGTCCTTAATGTCGATTGCAAACTACAGTTGTTTGTGTGTTTGAGCAGGACATGAAGCCTCAGGAGGCCGAGCTCATCAGTGAAATCTCAAAGGTACAAATTCATGTTCATCGTTCTTAAAGCAACAGTACACAACATAAAACAACAACAATGTAAACAAAGTCCTCGTGCTGTTCAGCTCGAGCGTAAACAGGTCTGTACTGACTTTAATTGGAGTACAAATGTCACTTATTGCCTCTATAAATCAAAAAGGACAGACTAAAGATGACATGAGGTGTGGCAGCAGCGTCTCTACTCCGAGCTGAACACTTTTTGCGCTCCGTTCTGCCGCAGTTGCAGTCGATGGTGTGCGAGCTGAAGGTCGGCTTCAGCGGCGCCCTGTCCGAGCTCGGTCAGATCCAGGCGGCCGACTCGTTCCTCAGAGACGAGCTGGAGGAAAACAGACGGAGCTGCCACAAGAGGGCGCACCGCCTGGAGACGCTGGTGGAGGCGCTCACGGTCCGGCACTATTTTTATAGATGGAAAACGAGTTAGAGTGAAATGTTGAAGTCGGTGTGATTTAAACACTCTTTTGTGTTTTGGCTCGTATTAGGTTTAAACATATTACCGTATTTTCCGGACTATAAGTTGCAAATTTTTTCATAGTTTTGGCCGGGTGCGACTTATATCTGATCTTATTTGTTATTTTCACACTGTCAACCACAAGAGGGCGCTCTAAGCTCTGAGCGACGCCGAAGAAGAATCTGCACTTCCTCTTCCTCTGGAGTTTGTGGAGTTGTTTAGAAGTGACACAGAGGAAGAAGAATTCAATGGATTTAGTGATTTGGGGTAAAACTGATGCTTTGCTAAACTTGTTAGCATGTTCTTTATGCTATAGTTATCTGAATAACTGTTCATATGTTACGTTAACATACCAGACACTTACCACAGGTCTGTCTGTGCCTCATGTAGCTGAAGGTGTTAGCGTTAGCATACGTCATGTAGCTGAAGGTGTTAGCGTTAGCATACGTCATGTAGCTGAAGGTGTTAGCGTTAGCATACGTACACCTATTCACCATGTTCTCTCATCTGTTTATTATTTTAAACTGAAATGTCTGTTCTTGGTCTTGGATTTTATTAAAATAAATTTCCCCAAAAATGCGACTTATACTCCAGTGCGACTTATATATGTTTTTCTTCTTCTTTATTATGCATGTTTTGGTTGGTGCGACTTATAGTCCGAAATATACGGGAAACGTAAAGGTCGTGAAAAGTGACACGGTGCAGCTTTAATCGCGATGACTCTTTCTCTTCTTCTCAGGAGGAACTGACCGTGATGAGATTTCAGATCCTTCAGTTGTACAGCCACAGACCGAGACCTCAGACTGAAGCCAGAGCCGGCTCCAGCGCTCAGTCCACACGCAACAAACACAGAGACAGGCAAGTGGGCGTGGACTAAACCTGGTCTTAAACCGGGTCTTAAACAGGGGCTCAAACCGGGTCTTAAACCGGGTCTTAAACAGGGGCTCAAACCGGGTCTTAAACCGGGTCTTAAACCGGGTCTCAACAGGCCGTGATCCAGGTCTAAAAGAGGACCACCAGCAGATTAACCTTTACCTCCTTCCCACCTGTTGCAGTCCTCCACCAGAATCAGAACCAAGCCCAGAACCGAGTCCAGACCCAAGCCCAGAGCCAGGCCGGGACCGGGGCCAGGACCGGGGCCAGGACAGGGGCCAGGACAGGGGCCAGGACAGGGGCCAGGACAGGGGCCAGGACCGGGGCCAGGACCGGGGCCAGGACCGGGGCCAGGACTTGGACCCGGCGAGGTCCCGGTGCTGCTGCTCGGGCTCCAGAGGGAAGCTGCTGCTGCACTGTTTCCTGCAGGGACTGAAGGCCGGACTGAGCGAAGGGACAGGTCAAAGTCACACTTTAGATTTAAGATGCATCCAACCCGAAGCTAAACCCGGAGCTAAACCCAGACTAAACCCGGAGCTAAACCCGGAGCTAAACCCAGACTAAACCCGGAGCTAAACCCGGAGCTAAACCCAGACTAAACCCGGAGCTAAACCCAGACTAAACCCGGAGCTAAACCCAGACTAAACCCGGAGCTAAACCCGGAGCTAAACCCAGACTAAACCCGGAGCTAAACCCAGACTAAACCCGGAGCTAAACCCAGACTAAACCCAGAGCTCAAAACCCGGATCTGAAGCGGGATTTGACTTGAGCTGGATCAGGACTTGCAGAGGCCAAACACGCCACGCCCACACACACTGAGGGGTTGTAGGACACTTACCATGTGGCTAATATAAGATGATACGTTAGCGTAGCCTTGAACAGGTGAATTTACCCATAATTCACCATGATCATTTTAGAAGATCAAAAAGCGGTTAAGCGCTTTGCGCTCGATTTTGTGCTTCGCACCGCCCTGCGGATCCAACAGGCCTCTCGGCAACTTGTGGCGCTCGGGCCTAATAAGAGTAGTAATGGTAATGGTAATGGTAATAATGGTAATAAGACTGTGCTTGCAGATGCCCGTCACCAGGTGGCGATGCAGCTGCTGCACTCTGAATGGGAATATGTCTCGACTCTGAACCAGCTCTATGAGAGGTACAGGAGCCCCCCGGACCACCACCTCTGCCCTGAGCCCTAGTGAGTCTGCTCTACATTCTGTTTGTACGTTCATCTGCGCATGAGGAGGCTGGTTTAATATGTTTTTATTTTACTTGTAAGTGTACTTGTAAGTGTACTTGTAAGTGTACTTGTAAGTGTACTTGTAAGTGTACTTGTAACTGTACTGAGCTTCCTTCTCTCCGTTGCAGTCAGACGTACGTGGTGTTGGTGGAGCAGCTCCTCCAGAGGCAGCTCCTCTTCAGAAACACTCTCCAAGCGCGACTCTCGGCTCAGCACTGGAAGTCTCTGATCGGCGACATCCTGGTGCAGCTCGTGGGCCAGAACGACGTAAGGCCCCGCCCCCCTCGCGTGTTCGGTTTAGACGGAGGCGGGTGTTTGACGTGACCCTTTGACCTTTCCCTCCAGACGTCCTTCTCAGACGCGTACTTGGGCTACACCACGACTCTGGCCTCGTTCCTCTCGCTGGAGTTCAACCGCCTCGACCGCGACTCGCACCGAAGCCACGAATCACAGGTTTGAACGCCTTAAAGGGCCGAATGACAAGTTTATATGATGTCCTAAATCTGACTTTATTTAGCGTATTTATACCTGTTGTACATATAAATAATACATATAAATAATAGTTTTACACCAATCGAGCAGGTATTTGTGGAGAAAATGTTGAAAAATCTGTGGAAAATGACAGGAAGTGACATCACACCAGGGACATTTCTCATTCCAGTCAAAGTTTATGCAGAATTTACACAAAGAAACAACTTTTTGGACTCTCTAAACATGAATTTAACAAAATAAAGTCACTCTCATATATTTTTATTCGTCAAATTAAAAAGATTGTGACACTAGATAGTTTTGTCCCAGTGGTTGCTGGGTAATTTCCCAGTGTGATGTCATCAATCACAAACAGAAAGTGAAATCATAAACCTAAAAATGTGCCATTCTAAAATTCTAAATATAGTTACTGTATTTTCCAAACTTTAAGTCGCACCAGCCTAAAAATTCTTGATAGAAAAGAAAAAAACACATATAAGTATATAAGTATAAATATAAGTATAAGTCGCGCCCCAGCCAAAACTATGAAAAATGGTGCGACTTACAGTCCGGAAAATACAGTATTTTAAGTGCATTTTAGTTCAATGAGTCGTCTGACCTGCAGGGGGCGCTTTAAACGTGTCGAGGTTTTAATGATTCAAACAGGACACATGGATGTCTTCTTCTTTTTGTCTCAGAGCTGTGACGTGGATGTCTTCTTCTTTGTGTCTCAGAGCTGTGACGTGGATGTCTTCTTCTTTTTGTCTCAGAGCTGTGACGTGGATGTCTTCTTCTTTTTGTCTCAGAGCTGTGACGTGGATGTCTTCTTCTTTTTGTCTCAGAGCTGTGACGTGGATGTCTTCTTCTTTTTGTCTCAGAGCTGTGACGTGGATGTCTTCTTCTTTGTGTCTCAGAGCTGTGACGTGGATGTCTTCTTCTTTTTGTCTCAGAGCTGTGACGTGGATGTCTTCTTCTTTTTGTCTCAGAGCTGTGACGTGGAGCGTGAGGAGATGAAGCTTCTGTCGTTGCTCTTGTCTCCCGTCTCGAGGATTCATGGATATTTGAGCCACATCCAGGTTTGAGTCGTTACAAATGTTAATTTGAAACTTGAATAAATGTAAGAAAAACATGTTCAAAATGTTTCTTTGGGACGTTTTAAGTGTCAAAATGGCGAAAATCTAAAACAGTTGACCAACAATAATACCTTTAATACCTTTATTTAATGCCTTTATTACCTTTATTAAATATCTTTATTTAATACCTTTATTTTGTTGAATGATGGTTCCCAAAGTGTGGGACGCGGGCTGATTTACAGTTGTTAAATGGATTACAGTGCATTTAATCTCTTTTATTTGAAAACCGTATGTTTCATGAAATGTCAGATATTATAATAAACGACCAAATAAATGTGTGGTTTAAATCTTGACATTTTGCTGTGGGGGGGCCCCTGAGTGGGTTTCATAGTCATTTGGGGGGCCCCCCCGAGTGAGTCTCATAGTCATTTGGGGGTCCCCGAGTGGGTTTCATAGTCATTTGGGGGGCCCCGAGTGGGTCTCATAGTCATTTGGGGGTCCCCGAGTGCGTTTCATAGTCGTTTGGGGGGGCCCCGAGTGGGTTTCATAGTCGTTTGGGGGTCCCCGAGTGGGTTTCATACTCGTTTGGGGGTCCCCGAGTGGGTTTCATAGTCGTTTGGGATCCCCGAGTGGGTTTCATACTCGTTTGGGGGGCCCCGAGTGGGTTTCATAGTCGTTTGGGGGTCCCCGAGTGGGTTTCATAGTCATTTGGGGGGCCCCGAGTGCGTTTCATAGTCGTTTGGGATCCCCGAGTGGGTTTCATACTCGTTTGGGGGGCCCCGAGTGGGTTTCATAGTCGTTTGGGGGTCCCCGAGTGGGTTTCATAGTCGTTTGGGGGTCCCCGAGTGGGTTTCATAGTCGTTTGGGATCCCCGAGTGCGTTTCATAGTCGTTTGGGGGGCCCCGAGTGGGTTTCATAGTCGTTTGGGGGTCCCCGAGTGCGTTTCATAGTCGTTTGGGATCCCCGAGTGCGTTTCATAGTCGTTTGGGGGGCCCCGAGTGGGTTTCATAGTCGTTTGGGGGTCCCTAAGTGGGTTTCAGGGTTTTATAGTCATTTGGGGGGCCCCGAGTGGGTTTCATAGTCATTTGGGGGTCCCTAAGTGGGTTTCAGGGTTTTATAGTCATTTGGGGGGCCCCGAGTGGGTTTCATAGTCGTTTGGGGGTCCCTAAGTGGGTCCCTAAGTGGGTTTCAGAGTTTCATAGTCATTTGGGGGCCCGGCCTTTTTGAATTGTGCACAAAAGTTGCTTGAACATATTAAAGTGCAGATCGGACAGTTGCGTTTCTGCTGCTCAGTGTTTGCTCTCGTCGTCCAGAGCCTGCTGCAGTGGACCGCTAAAGACCACCCGGACTGCAGCCTGCTCCTGGGGTCCGAGCGAGCGCTGCGGTCGCTCCTGAACCAGTGTCACCAAATACTGGAGCAGGACGTCCAGTGGGAGGAGCCAGAGGGCGGAGCCAGGTCAGACATGACGTGAACACGCTCGACTCGGACTTTACGCTCGACTCGGACTTTACGCTCGACTCGGACTTTACGCTCGACTCGGACTTTACGCTCGACTCGGACTTTACGCTCGACTCGGACTTTACGCTCGACTCGGACTTTACGCTCGACTCGGACTTTACGCTCGACTCGGACTTTACGCTCGACTCGGACTTTACGCTCGACTCGGACTTTACGCTCGACTCGGACTTTACGCTCGACTCGGACTTTACGCTCGACTCGGACTTTACGCTCGACTCGGACTTTACTCTGCAGATGTTTGTGCAGCGTCAGTGAAAGAAACCAGCAAGGACCAAACACAACTGAACGTGAAACCTGAAAAAGCCTAAAAATATATAAAAATAAAGTAAATACACTAATACAAGGTCCTTGTTTTGTCCTAATGAATAATAATAATACATTTATAAATAAAATAAATAAAATAAATAAAATAAATAAAATAAATAAAATAAATAAAATAAATAAAATAAATAAATAAAATAAATAAAATAAATAAAATAAATAAAATAAACACAGAACACAACACACACAACCAGAGAGTGAAAATCAAAATAAGACAAAATCGAAACAAAATCGCGGCACATTTAAATCAAAACAAAAGTCAGTCAAATTTGTCCATTTCCAAATTTAGTGAATGTCATTTTTCCTCGATCGTCGGTGATGTTTGTGTCGTCCATTTCTCTGACGGACTGTTTCCTGTCGCCAAAAGTACGCTCCAAAAGTCAACCCGTTTATTGTGCCCAAAGGCAGGAGATTTGAGGCCCAAATACAGAGTTAATAATACGTAAAATAAGTACATTTTGATCATTGAACCAGGACGAGGGGGCGTGGCGACTTCCTCACGCCTGGGGATGCCGTTCTGAGGAAGCCGGGCAGCAGGTGGCGCTGTCGTCCAGTAGAAAGACGGCACCAAAACCAGTTTGAATCAGTCGAACGGACACGTCACAGTCGCTATTGGCGTCTAAATCGAGCGAGTCCACGTCCAAGCGCGCGTCTAATCGTTCCGCGGCGCATTCGTAGCTCGTGCAGTTTAACGCCTCAGATTATACGGTAAACAATTATAGGTATAATTCTTTTGGCGACTCAGGATTACAGTGCCGACAATACTGTAATCGAGATCCATCAAATCTAACAGTCATAGTTTTAACTGACCTGTGTATTTCTGCAGTGACGCGGCGCCCTCTGGTGGAGTGTCGGGGAACAGCAGCGAGGTCAAGCCTGGAGCAAAGAGGTGAGAGAGGAACGACCCACGAGAGCTTCTGCAAATCCTGACTCATTCTTAGGACTAAAACAGGACTAAAACAGGACTAAGATAAAATAAGATAATCCTTTAATATCCACACAAGGGGAAATTTGGTTGTTACACTGCAGTAGAAACAGGAGGAAAGGACAGATTATAGGAAGTTTCAAAACAGTCTTAAAGAACTCTTATGAACAAAACAAAAAACTCTTATTAACAAAACTCCTCTATCTTAATAGGGGATGGAGGGGGGGAAATAAAATAAAATAGATAAAGAAAAATAAAAAATAAAGATAACAATCAGATAATAATAATAAAATAATGATAATAGAATAAAATAAAAATAAAATAAAGTAAAAATAGCTAGCACAAGACTAGGTAATACTATTAGCAGGTAATTAAACCGTATAAAAAACAAAATAGAACACTCTTATTTACAGGTATTGCACATGGTTGATTCAGCATTGCACATGGTTACATCAGTATTGCACATGTTCAGGGCTAGCAGTGTTTGTTATAGAGTCTGACAGCAGCAGGAAGGAAAGACAGGACTAAAGTCGATCACAAACCATGTTCTGAAAGGCATTTGAGTCTTATGAGAGACTGAAATATGAACATACAAACTATAAGTTAATTCTACTTTATATTTATATCCTAAAGTAGAATGTGATCATGTGAAGAGAACAGCTCTGCCTTTTGTTTGTTTATAAGGCTCTTTTTGGCATTTTACCTGATTATTTATCAAGTTTATTGCACATGAGTTCAAGTATTCACCATGTGAGATCTTGGGACACTTTTATCTTACAATCCCATCTTCTTTTGTCCTCAGAGACTCGGCTCTGACTCGCTGCCCCTCTCTGCGCGTCGAGTGCCTTTCCTGCAGCCCCGTGCGCCGAAAATCCACCCGTGACCCGCCCGGTGACCCGCCCGGTAACGCGCCCGGTGACCCGCCCGGTGACCCGCCCGGTGACCCGCCCGGTGACCCGCCCGGCGACTGCCCGCACTGCTCCTCGCGGCTCCTGCTCACGCCCGGCGACCGCTCCCAGTGCTGGGCCGAGACCAGCGACTCGGGCCAGGGCACGTACACGCACAGCCACACCACGGCGGGGGGCCGCGGGGCGCAGCTGCGGGATGGGGACACGGACGACGACACGTTCGACTACTCCTCTGTGACGTCGTGCAGCCCCGACGGGACGCTGCGGCGGGACAGCGGGGAGGACGAGGAGGAGGACAGTCATGTGCCCGTGCTGCTGAAGCCAAGAGAGAGGACGGTGGGTGAGAGGGCGAGAGGGGGTGAGAGGAGGAGAGAGAGAGGACGGTGGGTGAGGGGGCGAGGGGGGGTGAAAGGGGCGAGGGGGAGGGAGAGAGGACGGTGGGTGAGGGGGCGAGGGGGGGAGAGAGGGGAAGAGAGAGAGGACGGTGGGTGAGGGGGGAGAGAGAGAAGTGAGGGGTGAGAGGGGCGAGAGGGTGAGAGAGGACGGTGGGTGAGGGGATGTACCTATTGTACATATACATTATGGTTTACACCGATTGAGCAGGTATTTGTGGAGAAAACGTTGAAAAATATGAAGAAAAATTCATTCCAGTCAAAGTTTATGCAGACTTTACACAAAGAAACGACTTTTTTAACTCTCTAAACAATAATTCAACAAAATAAAGTCGCTCTCATTTATTTGTATTGTCAAATATAAAAAAGTCACATTAGATGAGTTTTGGCCCAGTGTTTGCTGGGTAATCTCCTGGTGTGATGTCATCAGTTACAAACAGGAAGTGAAATTTGAAACCTAAAAAATGTGCTAATCTGTGCTATCATTTGTATAATTCTTTGCTAAATTCAAAATATATTTATCTCAACTGTATTTTAGTGCAATGAGTGGTCTGGCCTGTAGGGGGCACTTTAAATCTGGTAGTTTCTGATGATCTGTTTTTAAGCGGCTCTTTCTGAGTTTTGATTGTACACAGTCTAATGCGTGACTGATTTGGTGTTTTATCTGAGTATTATTCTGTATCGTGTGCACGTCGGCTGCAGCTAACGATCATTTTGCTAATCGATTAGTCTGGAGATTAATCGAAATATCTGATTCCTACTTAATTTGACCCGCGCCGTTTGATCCAAACTGCCAGAAGTACGTGTTCTCGAACTAAAGGTTAAATTAGATGAATAAACAACAAGGAGCCGTGCGTTAAACAGTGATTATTCTGGTCACAATATCATCGTAAAACCCCCAAAAAATAATAATCGTGACAATTTTAGAACCAAAATTGTATTTTTAGTGTAATAAACAGCCCAGGCGTGTCCGCTCTCCTCCCGCAGGTGTGTTTGCGGTGGCAGATCCCTCGACTGACGCCCCACCCGCCGCTGAGGAGGACGGGGGAGGAGGAGGAGGAGCCCGGGGGCGGGGCCAAGCGTCCGGTGGCGGTCACGATGCGCTCGCCGCCTCTGAACCCCAAAAGCGCCTTCAGGCCCATCTGGGACGACCCGGCCAAACAGGTGCAGCCTGGGAGTCGCTCTTTTGATTTGAGCCGCGATTTGGGGATTTGAACCTTTTTGATTCCGTCTTTGTCCTTAAACATTTTTCATTCATTCTCAGACTTAGACAAACTTTATTGCACCACGATTGACACAGACGCTCCAAATTCTCAACTGAATAATTGTGTTTTATTGTTACTTTTGCCGTTTGTTGGAGCTTTTTGTGCGGTACACGGTTCACAGTTCTCATGAGAACTACGATTAAAGACTTTTTGTTCCCCTAACCCAACTTAATTGCTTATTTAGACTTTTCACTCTTAGAGGAATAATAGAGTCTCATTTCCTCGTGGCGTGGACAGTTGAGTAGTTCTCCAACATGTCAATCACTCCCTGCGTCCTACTGCACACCTGCAGCCTCGTTCCCAGGATAGCAGCACGTTTTCCGCCCATGCGGACTGATACAACACACACGTGTGTTTGTTTATTAGCGCGACAGATCGCATCGCATCTCTCATCTCCCGTAGATTAGCGTCTCTTCTGAGACAGCTCGAACTGTCTTTCTCCATCTTCATTTTGTCCCGTACACTGAGGGAACTATATTATGATAGATCAATGTGTTTAGACACGCGGAAACGTGCTGCTCATTGGGACAAGCCTCACGCGGCTGCAGGTGAGCGATAGGTGCGTTTTATGATTGATACGTGGCAGGACTAATCGGTCGTCCACGTCACGAGGAAATAAGACTCAGATTTGGGCCAAAAAAATCGTCCATTCAACCTTTAAGTTAAATCCACTTGCTGTCAGTAGTTCTCCTTGACTGTAGGTGGCAGTAGTTCTCCTTGACTGTAGGTGGCAGTAGTTCTCCTTGACTGTAGGTGGCAGTAGTTCTCCTTGACTGTAGGTGGCAGTAGTTCTCCTTGACTGTAGGTGGCAGTAGTTCTTGGTACTGTTTCACGTGTCTGATCTGCGTCCTCTCGTTGGTTCTCAGCTGGACTCGGCTCCAGAGAGAGACGGTCGACAGGGTTTCGTCCCGATCCAGGCCCCGAGGCCGAGCTTCCACCTGTTCAACACGCACCGAGAAAACCTCAGGTAACGATGTACGAGAAGGAAACGACTCTGCTAACCCTTAAACGACTCTGCTAACCCTTAAAAGCAGAACCTTGGTTTTAAGCGTGCAAAAGCAGCTTCACAGGGCGATATAGCGACAACATAGTACTATAGCTCCTACCATAGTACTATAGCTCCTACCATAGTACTATAGCTCCTACCATAGTACTATAGCTCCTACCATAGTACTATAGCTCCTACCATAGTACTATAGCTCCTACCATAGTACTATAGCTCCTACCATAGTACTATAGCTCCTACCATAGAAGGACGGTAGAAGTGATGATGAAGTTGGCTTTGACCATGTGATCCTTTTAAACCCCCAAATCTCAACATTAAAAAAGACACAAGGGACAAACACCAACTGTGCAAAGATGTAAGAAAATCCGTTCAGGTAAAGTTTGATCATTTTCCTGAAATCTGGAACTTCTCCAAGAAATTCCCCCTTAGACTTTTTACGGACGAATGTAGAGAATTATACGTCATGTTTGGGGACATGGAATAATCTTGAGGTGAATAAGCTCTTTTCACGAGTTCCGGTTGGTGTAAAAGTGCAGGTCTTTACTTCCCATTCCATTCATTCTCTAAAATAAAAACACTTCCTTTTAAAAGTGTTTATAAAAAGTAGTGTAAGTGTTATCGTCTCAAAGCTAAAGGCTAACTCCATATGAAGGTTCCTCTGTTTTTATAATTACTTTGTTGTGGTAGAACCTGTGGTAAATATTTATCATTGTTTTACTTCCGTTAAGTTGTAGTTTGTGGAGAAATTTTGAAAAATAAAAGTTACAGGAAGTAGAGCTGAATCCCTCTGTGATGTCATCAATGTGCGACGTGCCGTTGAAAACACAGACAAGTTAAACACAAAATAAAGGTGTTTTATGGTATTATTGTTTTGTCAAATCATAACCGTTGTCATTTATGTGGATTTTGGTTCTTGTTTACAGTCTGGTTGCTAGGTAACAGTTGAAAATGACCTCTACATGTGTTATATCTGCCGCTCATGTCCAACCAGGAAGTACAATTAAAAACTTCACAAAAATATGGGCAAAATGTAGTGTAAAATCAGAAATATAATCTACATTTTAGTGAAATGTGTCATCTAACATGTCCCAGCGACACATTTACATCGTAGTAAAATCCTTAACCCGCTGCAGTGATTATCCCTCTGCAACTCGCTCTCCGCCGCCACATCTTATTTTGACAGAGAATGAACGGAACGAGAAGTGAAGATCCGCACTTTTTACGCCAACGGGAACGAACCACGGCCATCGAGAAATGAGCCGCGCCCATCGAGAAACGAGCCGCGCCCATCGAGAAACGAGCCGCGCCCATCGAGAAACGAGCCGCGCCCATCGAGAAACGGGCCCTTACTTTGCGAAACACACCGAGCGTTAATTGATTTTTTTGCTCCGTTGGTTTTCAGACAGAGCCTCTTGCAGCAGAGAGGAGCGCCCCCTGGAGGAAACCAGAGCAACATGAGCGCGGGGGCCTCGCTGTGGGACGACAGCGACAGCGAGGGCCCCTGCAGCACCGTTTGAACACGGACCGGAACCCGACTGAACTGGAGCTGGAGCTTTGTAATGCATGAAGAAAACTGTTAAACTCGATCTTTTCCCTTCACAATATTCTGCCGATGCAAGTAATAAAAACTATGGAATTGCTGATGTTGGTCATGATTTTGAGATTTATGCAAACGCGTTGGAACGAGTCATTCTGGGAAATATTCAGTCGCAAAGCCAAAGGAAACTAACGGCAATTTAGAGGCTTTAAAGAATGAAACCTGCTTGTTTAAGTAAGAAACACACCATCTCAGTCCTGCTTTGGTTACGTCTTATTGTAAATGTTTAAATGTCGGATTAGAAACTTTATTGTCGCTGTAGATGAATTTGTCCGCTTCATTTGACCCATAAACCTGAAGTGGATCCTTCTGCTGCTCTTGAAACAGGAGCTTTGAGATCGCTGTGAATGTGATTAAGGCTGCGTTTACACTTGCTCTCATGTGGCCCCGTTTTGACCCTGATATGAGCGCAGTTTGGCCTTATTTGGCCCCTGGTTTAGGCCCTGGTCTAGTCCTGGTTTGGGCCCTGGTCTAGTCCTGGTTTGGGCCCTGGTTTAGACCCGATTTGGCCCTGGTTTGGTCCTGCTTTAGTCCTGCTTTAGTCCTGCTTTAGTCCTGCTTTAGTCCTGCTTTAGTCCTGCTTTAGTCCTGCTTTAGTCCTGCTTTAGTCCTGCTTTAGTCCTGGTTTGGCCCTGATTTGCCCTGATTCAAGGAGTGAAAGTTCTTGTGACACAAGAAATAGTCTGTATTTCAGCTAAAATAGAATTCGAGCCCAGTTTGGCCCTGCTTTAGCCTTGGTTTAGTCCTGGTTTGACCCTGCCTTAGTCCTGGTTTGGCCCTGGTTTAGTCCTGGTTTGGCCCTGGTTTGACCCTGCCTTAGTCCTGGTTTAGTCCTGGTTTGGCCCTGGTTTGACCCTGCCTTAGTCCTGGTTTAGTCCTGGTTTGGCCCTGGTTTAGTCCTGGTTTGACCCTGCCTTAGTCCTGGTTTAGTCCTGGTTTGGCCCTGGTTTAGTCCTGGTTTGGCCCTGGTTTGGCCCTGGTTTGACCCTGCCTTAGTCCTGGTTTAGTCCTGGTTTGGCCCTGGTTTGGCCCTGGTTTGGCCCTGGTTTGACCCTGCCTTAGTCCTGGTTTAGCCCTGGTATAATCCTGCCCAATTTTGACGCAGCGCTTACGCAAGTGTGAACGAGAACACCCCGAAACCCTCTGGAGATGCTGCTGCCGCTCGCTCGTCTCCATGGAGATGCCATTGCGTGGCCCAGAATGTTCCACAGTACGGCACTAAACTGACAAAACAACAAGCTACACGTCTGCGTTCTCATTTATGACGCAGGCACAAAAATGTCCCGTACGTCAGTTTCCACAAACCTGACGCGTAAACGAGCAAAAGACACGTTCCAAAACCCTCCGATTTGTCCCTCCAGTGTTTTTCGGAGGCAGAAGACGATCCGAGCTGAAGGAAATGAGGAGCGAGCGCGTTTTAAGACGTTTGCGTTTCGTCCGTACTCACGTTTACGCTACATCATCGCCGTGGAGACGAGAAGGCGGCGAGCACCAAGTCGGGAGGAGTGGAAACCTCGCGTCCGCCGCCGGGGCAACACAACACGACCTGCAACACGTCAACTTTTGCGTCTTATTTATTATTTCTTGTCATTTTCCCGTAGCAGCATCGTATTATTAATAGGCAATGTTTCTGACTGAAGAGTACGATACAAGAAAGAACAGAAAAAGAACAGGGGAAAAAAAGGCAATTCTTTACAAATACAAATTATTTAGTTAGTGTATACATGGTTTATATACACGGTATCCACAACAAATGTACAATTCATAGTGTGTTTGTTCTCAACGTGACATAGGCAACTTTTTTTATTTTTTAGCATTTTTTAGACACCATTCGCTTATTCGGTAAAGTAGAAAACAAAATTAAAAGGCACATCCGATGCAATATGGATTATTTTTCATTCAGTCTGTTTCCGAAAACGTCTCGAGAGAAAGAGAAAAGAACGAAATATTGAGAAGTTTGTTGAGTTGTTGTTGTTGTTGTTGTAGTACTAGGAGCAGCCACTAGAGCGTTCTTTTCGGTGGGGAAATCTTAAGTTTGACGTGGGTCCAGTGCCGAGAGAGTTTTGAAAAGCACAGTGTCAAAAAAGCGGTCGATCGCCGCCGTTATTTCCGGATCTGTGTCGGAATCGTGCCGCCATCTTGGAGAAGTCGACGAACGGAACAGGAAATCGCCATAAACCGGCTGGAGATTTGAACGGACACGTTACGACGAGCGATATTTACGGTAGAAAGTCATCATTTTGCGCTCTTTTTTTCCCAAATTTTTTTTTTAAACATAATTTGTAAAAACTAGCTTATACGAAAAGTGCCGGTAAAAACCAGTAATGCAAAGAATTGGCTTTGAATCAAAACATGTACAATACGAGAAAGTGCCAAAGATGTTCATCATGAAAGTAAACGTCACTGTCTGCGTTTAGTCATGGTTTAGTTCCTGGTATGGAATTGGTTTTGAGACCAGTTTAAGTCCTGGTTTAGACATTATTGTTAACTCTGAGTTTAGACCTTCTTTAGTCCTGCTTTAGAGCTGGTTTAGTCCTGGTTTGGATCTGTTTAGCTTTGATTTAGTGCCTGATTTGGATATACTGCTTTAGGCCTAGTTTAATCCTCCTTTAGAACTGGTTTAGCTAAAATATAATCCTAGTTTAGACCTAGTTTAGACCTAGTTTAGACCTAGTTTAGTCCTAGTTTAGTCCTAGTTTAAACCTAGTTTAGTACTGGATTCAACTCTTGTTTTAGTCCAAATTGAGTTCCATCCTGGTTTTCTATTTGTTTCGACACCTTTTTAGGTTTTGGTTTTGTTCCCAGACATGGGAACTAAACCCGTTTAAGACATGATATTAATTTTCCTTTACAACTGGATTAGACCTAGTTTAGACCTTATCGAGTACTGTTTTAGTCCTGGTTTAGTGCTAGTTTAGTCCCTCGTTTTGACTCGCCGCCACCAATTTTAAAAATCCAGACATAACTAGACTATTACAAATCTCAACGGAGTTATTAGCCATTTTTATTTAGGATAAAGTGCTATACATTTGATTAAATCGGACTGAAAATCACCGCTCTGTCAATGAACGGAGGATGATTTATTTCGGGTTCATTTCTACGCCAATAACTCGTATTTATTCCATTTTTGCAGTGAAAAACAAAGGCCTCTGATGCTCAAAAAACGCAGTTAAAAACGAGCTACATTCAAAGTACGCGCCGTTTTGGCCTAAACGAAGGCGGGAAAAGCTTAACTTGTGACGGATTTTGGCACCAATAATTAAGCACGTTCGGAAATAAGGCAATTATGCGAGAGGTCGGTCTCCCACGCAACCAAAATGCTCAAAAATCCAATATCGACGACAAATAAGGCCATGATTAGTTGAAAAAAATAAAATAAAAATTGTAAGTAACTTTTTTTTTGTATCTTTCCAAGATGGCCGACAACTCCGGCACAGACTCCCCTCGTTTCAGAGTTCGTTGGATCTTACTTTTGTCGTACTTTCGTTCTTCGCCGTGTCGTGGCGGTCGCTTCCTCCCGTGGAATAGTTTTCGCCGTTTTGTTTTTCATTCAAATGTGCAAAAAAGAAAGAAATTCCCCCCCGGCTGCTTCCCCCCCTTGTGTTTTTATTGTTTTTTTTAAAAAGGCAACGTCATCGTTTCGCGGACCGCAATGTTTTGACAATCACAGTGAAAGAGAGTCAAGTTCAAAGTAGGGGGATTCAGTGTCGCCTCGGTACGTTTAAAAAAAAAAACGGAAACAAAAATCAAAAAAATCCCTTATCCCCTGCATAAAATAAGACTTTGGCGATAGTTTGTTGTTGTTGTCGTCGTTGTTTGTTTGTCCCGTAGAAATGTCTCGCCGTTCACACGTTATCGTCTTCTCAGTTCAAAAGTGCGGTGTGAGCGGCGACGAAACGGCGTCAACGCCCCGAAAACAAAGCGATTGACGAGTTGAGGCTACAGAGAGGAAGTCCACGCCCCCTTTTTTTAATCAGACACATTCAAAAAGTTTGTTGTTTTTTTTTCGATCCGGAAAAGATGGAGTTTTGAATAATGCTTCGAGTCGAGAGCGGGTGAAGCCGAAGGGTCGACTGTGAGAAATGGAGGCGACTGGAGAAGAGGAGACGTGTAGAGTTCTTTTAGTCCTGGTTTAGACACTTTTAAGTCCTGCTTTAGTCCTGCTGTAGACCGATTTAGACACTTTTAAGTCCTGGTTTAGTCCTGGTTTAGACCTGGTTTAGTTCTGCTTCTTTAGACCTTTTTAGTCCTGGTTTAGTCCTGGTTTAGTCCCGGTTTAGTCCTGGTTTAGTCCTGGTTTAGTCCTGGTTTAGTCCTGGTTTAGACCTGGTTTAGACCTGGTTTAGACCTGGTTTAGACCTGGTTTAGACCTGGTTTAGACCTGGTTTAGATCTGGTTTAGACCTGGTTTAGACCTGGTTTAGACCTGGTTTAGACCTGGTTTAGATCTGGGTTAGTCCTAATTTAGTCCTGCTTTAGACCCTTTTAGTCCCGTTTAGTCCTGCTTTAGTTCTGTTTTACATTTTTTTAGTCTTGGTTTAGACCTTTTCCAAACCTGGTCTTGTATACAGAACATTAAGGACCTGGCTTAGTCTTGGTTTAGACCTATTTGAGCCCTGGTTTTGAACAAATTTAGTCCTGTTTTTTTGTATTCATAGTTCACTCATAAATTTAGACTTGGTTTAGTCCTGGTTTCAGCCAACTTTAGTCCTGGTTTAGTTCAAATCTAGTGCCGCTTTAGACCTTGTTTAATTCAAACCAGGTCTTGTTTAAATTGAGCCTTTTTTTCATAAATTTACTCCAAATCACGACCTGGTTTAGTCCTTGTGAAGAACTGGTTTATTTCACATTTAGTCCTGGTTTATTCATTCCTAGCCATCTAATACATTTAGACTTCAGTTTCAGCCTGTTTAGACCTGGTTTGGTTCAGATTTAGTCCAGTTTAATCCTGGTTTTAATCAAATGTAGTTGTTGCTTGGACTGGTTTCAGGACTGGTTTAGTTTCAAGTTTAGCCCCAGTTTAAGCTTCACGTTTAATACTTCTTTACACTTGGTTTAGACCTTATTAAATACTGTTTTTTTCCTGGTTTAGTGCAAGTTTAGTCCTTTGTTTGATGCGTCTGTACTGTAACTAAGATCATTTCTATGTTTATTTTCAATACTTAGCCATGATTTTGTTTCTTTTAAGTGCATTTATCTGAACTTTTATCGCCATTTTTTGATTAATTTACGACATTATTACATTCAGCGAGTTATATTCATGATTCAAACGTGTAAAAACCTGTTATAATACTGCGTTTTCTCCTTTTAAACTTAAACGCTTCCATTTATCACAATCAAAACACCGACTTTGCCCCGAAAACCAATCTATTTCTTCTTTTTTTTTTTACGTCTTTATCAAGCACTTTCGTCACCCCCGACGACGACTCCTTTTTTTTCCGAATCCTCGCTCGACGGTCGCTGATTGGCTGGCACTCCGGTGTGTCTCATTCTCATTGGCACAGAGGGTCGTCGCGAAGAAGGCGGAGCTACTGATCCCCTGAGAGGCACAGCGAATGACGGGAGAGATGGAAGAGCCGGGCGGGGCTGAGACGGGCCGATGAGGAAGTGTCCTGTTGTCGTTTTTCTCCTCGTTGTTGTTGTTGTTGTTGTCCCCCCGAATGATCAGTAGCTTTTAGTTTGAAATTTACATACGCTCACTGGGTGGAATTCTGCGGCGAATTCACGTGGAAATACAGCTTAAAACGGTCGGAATTTGAGGCAAACTTGGGGTAAAACATGTCGACGTACGCGGCTAGCTCATGTGCTAACAGTCTGAAAATATAAATAAACTGCATAGAATAGATATTTTCATTAAACGACCTCAACAATTACAGGTTTTTACAATTTGTAGATCCGCAACTGACGAATATTGTAGCGGTCGACGAGTCAGAGTGTTTTTATTGTATATTTACACGTTTTAAAACCTTTTTTTTCCCAATAAAAAGGGAAAATACACATACCCTGTATTTCCCGCACTACAAGGCGCATTTAAAAGCCTATAAGTTTCTCAAAAAACTACAGCGCGCCTTATAATCCAGTGCGCCTTATATATGGAATAATTCTGGTTGTGTTTACTGACCTCGAAGCGATTTTGTGAGGCACACGTTTTGTTGCGCTTAATAGTAGCCTTATAGTGCGGAAAATACGGTACTCAAGGTTTCTGGATAGAGAATATTTACAAATAAAGAGTATTATTGATGAAAATTGCTAGTTGTGCATTATTTTTTTGCCGTGTTTGTCTAATAATACGTCTGTTTGAGAATAAAATATTGTTTATTTTGTGTTTTAAAGTCCAAATTGCGGTTAATTAAATGGTCGATTAGTCACGATTATTCTGCTTAATTGTTTGCTCTGTATTTAAAATGACAAAATAATAAATATTGTTTCATCCGTTGTTGATGAACTAACTACGTGTGTGATTTCTAAGTCTGGTTATAAATCATTTTCCTCTCGAGTAGTTTCATTTTAAACAGAAAATATCATGTAATACATGTAATTTGTCGACACATTACACATGATCTAGTTGCTAGGTGACAGCGTTCACCCCAAGTTTGAGCCCAATCCGAGCGCGTCAAACTCATTCCACGCCCGCGCGATCGCCACTTCCTGGTCCCCCCCCCGGTGCGACTCTATTGGCCGCTCTCGGCGTTCTCCACCAACGAGAGCCCCTGGAGCGGCGGCGGCAGCAGCAGCTCGCGCTTGTAAGTCTTTGGCGGCAGTTTGGGCAGCTGCGGGCTGGAGTTGTGCCGCGGCGGGACGGGCGGCGCGGCGATGGACGGCAGCGGGCACAGACTGTTTTGGCTGGCGCTCAGCGGGCAGCTCCGGCGCGGCACCCGGGGCGACGGCGTGCTCGGCGGCGTGTTGGGCGAGCTGGGCGAGCTGTTGCCGAAGTCCCAGTGGTAGCGGCCGACGGGCGACGGCTGCAGGTTGAGCGGGTAGTTGATGAAGATCTCGGGCGGGCGCTGGGGCACGGGGGGCGGCGTGTCGGGCATGGGGTCGCGGGGCGGCGGCGGGGGCGGGCTGGGCAGGGGGCCGTCCACGGGCAGGGGGCCGTTGTAAGGGGCGCGGGGCTGCGTGCGCGGGAGGGGCGGCGGGAGTCGAGGCGGGATGGCGGGAGGGTTGTCCGAGCCGGAGCCCATCTAAGGACAGAGAGAGTGTTGAGTGTTGAGTGTTGAGTGTGTGAGTGTGTGAGTGTGTGAGTGTGTGAGTGTGTGAGTGTGTGAGTGTGTGAGTGTGTGAGTGTGTGAGTGTGAGAGTGTGAGAGTGTGAGAGTGTGAGAGTGTGAGAGTGTGTGAGTGTGAGAGTGTGTGTGTGTGTGTGAGAGTGAGTGTGTGTGAGAGTGAGTGTGTGTGTGTGTGTGTGTGTGTGTGTGAGTGTGAGTGTGAGTGTGAGTGTGAGTGTGAGTGTGAGTGTGAGTGTGAGTGTGAGTGTGAGAGTGAGAGTGAGAGTGAGAGAGAGAGAGAGAGAGGGGGGGGATTACCGTATTTTCCGGACTATAAATCGCACCTTTTTTCATAGTTTTGGCCGGGGTGCGACTTATACTTATATAAACTTATACTTGGTACTCCGGAGCGACTTATATGTGATATTGTTTGTTATTTTCACACTTGCAACCGCATTTCATACTCCAGAGCAACTTACATATGTTTTTTTTTCTTCTATATTATGCATTTTTTGGCTGGTGCGACTTATAGTCCGGAAAATACGGTAATACCAACACTGTTTTGGACAATAGAAGTTTTTTATTGTTGTTTCTTGATGTAGAATTAGCCTGTGGTCTCCTTCTGATATACCGTATTTTCCGGCCCATAAGTCGCACCTTCATTCATAGTTTTGGCCGTGGTGCAAATTATATTTATATACTTATACTCCGGAGCGACTTATATACGATATTATTTGTTATTTTCACACATTGCAACTGCATTTCATACTCCAGTGCAACCTATATGTGTTTTTCTCTTCTCCATTATGCATTTTTTTGGCTGGGGCAACTTATAGTCCGGAAAATACAGTATTTTTTACAATGACAAATACACGAATCAAGGGTCTATATTAAGGCAAAATGCTGTTGGGAGCCTGTTAAGGTTAATGTACACTTTGTCCTCTGCATTTGACCCGTTCTGTGATGTCACTGGGGCAGAGGTCACTGCAGCGCCTGGAGACCCAGGACGACTGCAGCGTGTTCAGAGGTAAAAGTCATTAGGTTTTCTCTGTGTTCTCCATTTCCCTCCGTTTTAAGCTTTGGACTTTTGACCAATAAAACTAAATGATATTGTAATGTAAATGTAAGTTTTGTATATACAAAACTTACATTTACATTACAATATCATTTAGCACATATGTGCTGGTATTTAACACCTTGTCCGGAACGACAAGGAAACTAGCTAAACTACAGCTAATACTGGCACATTTACAGAAAAGCTGATTCATGTGCACCGTCCCAGTTATAAAATAAATAAAATAAATAAAATAAATAAAATAAATAAAATAAATAAAATAAATAAAATAAATAAAATAAATAAAATAAAAAATAGACTAAGTGCTATTTTTGGTAGTTTTGAGGGAAAGACATGAAGTTGGTTTGTCAGATTTTACCGCATGTTTGTCTTTTATATGAAACATGAATAGGTTCTTTGTCAGGGCCAGAGACACAAAATAAAGGTTTGCTAATGTCTTTGTGTGAAACTGTCTGAATGTGGCTCCAGTTAAGAGTCATTCACATTTCTTACTCAAATGACCAGTATTTCAGATTAGTCTCTTAATTAAAGCATCTAAATGATCCAGTACTGAACTGTGAGGCCATGTTCAAAGATTGACCTATATAGTCTTTACATCAGTGATGTATGTTCTCCAAGCATGTGTGCCCATATTACCAGAAGGGCCCTGTATTTGGCCTAAACCCGGCATGACCTCTGACCTTTGACTCCGACAGCGCATCCTTCCTCCTCGGCGGCAGGGGCGGAGGCTTCAGAGGCTCCTCCCCCAGCTGATGGAGGCTGCCACATGACACGGACTGAAATTCTGACCAAACAGAACAAAATACAATCAATGATCGATATAATATCGATCGATGGTTAGTAAAGAGGTTCATGTCCTCAGAGCTGGACACTTACTGGAGGGCGGCAGAAGAACCGGAGCGAATATAGAGTTACTGCCCGCTGGAAAACAGAAGAAGAAGAGCATTAAGACATAAAACCAGTAAATACAAATACGACTAATGTGTTCTCATTTTCTAAAAGGTGCTGAAGTCCAGCTCTCATTTAAGGGCAGTACTGCAGCATAATGTACAGTACTTTGTTTGGATATTTCTTTCAAATAGTAATAGTTAAGAAAATTACAATAGTGCTAATGGTTTAAATAAGAATGAAAATAATAAGTAATATTTCGGTCATTTATCATTACATGATTGTTCTGCTTTACTTTCCAATATTGTCAAAGGACTTAGTTTTAGACAGTGCATCGGTCGAGTGGACACTAGGGGGCGCTTTGGTTCAGTCACTGCTCCTTTGGCCTTAAGTGTTGAGGGTCGTGGTGGTAATGTAAAGAATCTCAGATGAAGCACAGAAGCCTGTATACATCAAATCATCAAAATGTCAACACAAGTAACCAGTCCAGCTCCAGTCCAGCTCCAGTCCAGCTCCAGTCCAGCTCCAGTCCAGCTCCAGTCCACCTCCAGTCCACCTCCAGTCCACCTCCAGTCCACCTCCAGTCCACCTCCAGTCCACCTTCTGTCCACCTTTAGTCCACCTTTAGTCCACCTTTAGTCCACCTTCAGTCCACTTTTAGTCCACCTTCAGTCCACCTTCAGTCCACCTTCAGTCCACCTTTAGTCTCAGAGCAGTCCTTTAAGTCCCGGTTTTGTCCCAGTTTTTTCTACATTTAGTTCAGTCCTGATTTAGGCTCGCCTCTTTCGCTTTTCAGACTTGCTTCGGTCTCTCTTCAGTCCGGTCCGGTCTCTCTTCAGTCCGGTCCGGTCTCTCGTCAGTCCGGCCTCTCTTCAGTCCGGCCTCTCGTCAGTCCGGTCTCTCGTCAGTCCGGTCTCTCGTCAGTCCGGTCTCTCGTCAGTCCGGTCTCTCGTCAGTCCGGTCTCTCGTCAGTCCGGTCTCTCGTCAGTCCGGTCTCTCGTCAGTCCGGTCTCTCGTCAGTCCGGTCTCTCGTCAGTCCGGCCTCTCTTCAGTCCGGCCTCTCTTCAGTCCGGTCTCTCTTCAGTGCGGTCTCTCTTCAGTGCGGTCTCTCTTCAGTGCGGTCTCTCTTCAGTGCGGTCTCTCTTCAGTGCGGTCTCTCGTCAGTGCGGTCTCTCGTCAGTGCGGTCTCTCGTCAGTGCGGTCTCTCGTCAGTGCGGTCTCTCTTCAGTGCGGCCTCTCGTCAGTCCGGTCTCTCGTCAGTCCGGTCTCTCGTCAGTCCGGTCTCTCGTCAGTCCGGTCTCTCTTCAGTCCGGTCTCTCTTCAGTCCGGTCTCTCTTCAGTGCGGTCTCTCTTCAGTGCGGTCACTTTTCAGTCCAGTCACTTTTCAGTCTCTCTTTAATCTTTTAGTCTCTCTCCAGTCTCTCTCTCCAGTCTCTCTCTCCAGTCTCTCTCTCCAGTCTCTCTCTCCAGTCTCTCTCTCCAGTCCCTCTCTCCAGTCCCTCTCTCCAGTCCCTCTCCAGTCTCTCTCCAGTCTCTCTCCAGTCTCTCTCCAGTCTCTCTCCAGTCTCTCTCCAGTCTCTCTCCAGTCTCTCTCCAGTCTCGGTTTACCTCCGTACGAGCTGCTGAGGTCGTGCTCTATGAAGACGTTGCTGAGGTCCGAGGAGGCGGACTGCGGCGGCGTGGGAGTGTTGGGGCTAGTGGGCACGGAGGCAGAGGTCGAGGGTTCCTGCTCCGTCTCCGCGATGCTCCTGAAGGTGATCTTATACGGCGGCTCTCGCTCCAGCGGGACCGGGAGGCCCTTCAGAGTCCCCGAGGTCGAGGTGCGGACGGGCCTGATCCCCGGCGACTTCAGGGAGTAAACCGTCTTCCTGGGCTAAAGTGAGGAACAACATATTAAAGTTTATCTGCAAATCGATCACAGTTTATGTATAAAACAGTTAAAAACATCTAAAAAGGCTCTGCTGCACCTGATTTTTATATAAGTTTATAAGCGTTTATCACAACTTGAGGCTAGTTTACCTTCACAGTGAAGCCAGCAAACATAAACCAACACCGCACTACCCGTTTAACCCTCGGGGTCTGGAGCTTTTTTGGCCGTTTTTGGGTACCTTCAATTTGGCCCTGATATACTACATTAAGAAATGTTTACCAGACCAATGTTGGGTATCTTTTTTTTTCAGCACAACCTCACCAATATGATCAGTTAGTTAGTTTTTCACTTTGACATACTATTTCAACATACTGGACCTAAACACACACAGAAAACACAAAGTTCGTCTAGAAAAATTATGTTTTTTTCCCATTGTAAAACCCTCAAACATGCTCAACCAAGCATTTAAAAAGGTTCAAACTGAACCACAAGGTGCAAATATGAACATATACAAGTATTCTTGTGATATATACAAGCAATAAACCACTATTTACAATAAAAAGTAGGTAAATCCTCAGGCGTTTTTCTATTTGTGCTACTTCTCAAAACAGTTTCAGTCCAAAATGACACAGAGAGCCACATCACAGGCCTTGCACTTCCATGTGAGTGATGTTCAGAAGGAACTCTAAACCAGGTCTAAACCAGGTCTAAACCAGGACTAAACCAGGACTAAACTAGGACTAAACCAGGACTAAACCAGGACTAAACCAGGACTAAACCAGGTCTAAACCAGGTCTAAACCAGGTCTAAACCAGGACTAAACCAGCTCTAAACCAGGACTAAACCAGGACTAAACCAGCTCTAAACTTGATCAACATGAAGTGTGCCCCTCATTTTGCTTCACAACAACTATATTACTGACAATGAAATACATGAAATACTAAAACTCTCCAAAACTACTCAAAAACAGCATGATTCCTCTCGTTCGTTCTTCCTCTTTGACTATTTGTCATGTGACTAATGTTTACATTCCTTGTGTGCATCCTGAACATCCAGGTTAGCACAAGCACACGTTTTTTTCCGTTTCGTTTTATCACAAAAGACGACAAAGTTATTATAAGAAATGCAACGCGCGCAGAAAAGAGCGCATATTTTTACGCACATTTTTAATGGAATTGAAATGATCATAACTTTGGTTTTATTGGGTGGGACGAAACAATCACACAGACGTAGCTTCGGGTCTCCGCTTCCGCGTGACGTCTACGTTACTTGGTTTTCATGCTACAGGGTCCTAAAGCCGACCATGTTTGAAAACGCGTCGACACGTTGGGTTAAAGGGAATAAAACGCTTTATAATTGGATGCAGACAGCGGCACAGCGGTCTGATTCTGACCCCGAGAGCTGCTTTTACAATATATCCGATATATCTGTGCTTTGGCAAAACAGATTTTACTTTAACAAAAAAACAAAAAATGGACATGATTTAAACCACTAAACACAAAGTAAACACAGAAAATCGCAAGCTTTTTTGTTTTGTTTTTGGCCTTTAAATTATTCTTATGAGTATTTTTAATTTGCTGTCTCATGTTTTACGACTTAAAATAATGTACGTACAGAAAATTATGCATTACGCTGTATCAGTCAGGCGTTCTCTCGTCAGAATCTGTGTTAGCAATCCATCTACTGGCAGCGGAGGGAATTACAAGGGGGAGATCAACAAACCTAGCTTTCCATCGAGTTGTAATGAAGGCAAATTAACGGCGAAAATGACTTACGGACTGAAAAACAGAAGATTTCGGCGCTCTACTTGTTACAGAACTCTTCAAATAAGCGTAACCGAAGCTAAATACAAGTCCAGGGATGTTTTCGATGAGGGAACGATGTTAAAACAGCTTAAAAAAAATCAATTTACTGATGTAGTTTCTCGTGGGCGCCTGCGATCAGTTGGACTTACGAATCGTGACGGTTGCCGGCTGTTTCGAGGCTCGATCTCCAGGGACATGTTGAAGAGATAATCAGCAAACTCCTTCTCGCCTCGGTTCCCCATCGGATTCAAGTTTTCAAAGAACCTCTGGCACAACACAAGAGAAAATGTGTGTTAAACGTGGAAGAAAGTTATGACAAACGTTGTGCTCGAGGATGAATGGGAATGAAATCTCAATAGAATCTTTAATGAAGTAAATTGCAAAGGATAACATGGCTTCTGTAAATAAATATTCAGTGAAACGGCTGCAACAAACTATTATTTTAGTAGTACACGGGCCAAAAGATTATTTCTATTGTACATCCAGACTTTTTAGACACGTTATCAACCACATATAAGTTTAAATGCGGTGACTGAAGGCTTTTAGGTTGAGAATAATGACTAATGAAGCGAATCATTGATCAAAATCACAACTTGTTCATTGATTTTTTTATCAAATCAAATCAATTTATTTTTGTAAGGCCCAAAATCACAACAACAGTCGCCTCTGAGGGCCGAAATTTATATTTTTGGCATCGTCTTTGTTTTAAAAATGCCTGTACAGTCCAGAAAACGATCATTGCTCCCCAAACAATTACACAATTTGAACTTGTTTGAATGTTTAACGAGAAATAGTGTGTAAAACAGAGGTCAAATGAGAATAATACTATTCAGACACATTATATAACTTGTTTTAAACAGTATTGACACTTGAAATGACATAAAAAGTAGTTTAGACCTCTCAGTTCTGTTTTCAGTCTTCTCTCAGACTTATAGGGTTTAGGACGTTCCACACGTTGGACTTTTTCCTTCTTTATTTATGCATTATACTTAAAAATAACGCTGTAACCCTCTTATTTCCAGTCAAATCAATCATTCTGGGAGGCATCAGTGTCAGTTTGTACTTCAAAGCCACAAAAAAAAATTACAGAAAAATAAAATAAATAGGACTTTTATATGGATTCCACCTGGACATTTTTGCTTTATTACAAGTCCCTAAAACAATTTTTGGAGATTTTACCTTCAGTTTTTAAAAGAAAATTGACAAAACGCAAGATACGTTAAATCTAGTGTTACTCAGACCCTTCCTCCAGACACCAGCTTTAATCATTCATTTATTTAAAAAAGAAGGGTCAAGGCGGGATTTAAACTCTTGATTTTCTCTGTGCAGAGCTCGTTTCTACTTATAATAAGTGTAAAACAGAGATCAGAGTCCAAAACTACAGAGTCTCAGCTTCACAAAGGCTCCAGACAATCGTTAGTGCTCCAGACGGTTCAGGAACAGCCTCAATTTTCATGTTTTGTTCAGGCGTTTTTGGAAAAATAGGCCCTCAGCATAAGGGGTTATTAAAATGTGACCCGTGACCGTCTCCACACTGGGCGGTGAAAAGCCGGCTCACCCTGACGTCCTGCTCCACTTTGAGGCAGTACGGCTGGTTCTGGTACTGCTGGATCTCCCCGGTGATCTCGGCCACTTTCCGCCGCTTGCTGAAGTTGATGAGCTCTTTTCCGTGGCGCTTGAGGAAATCCGGGTTCCCCTCCTCCGTCTTGAGGATGTTGGTTAAATATATTCCTGAGAACACGACACAGAAGAGTTAGAAAATCCTCTGCTCAGCCATTTAGTTGTTTTTCTTCTCATTTCACCATTCATTTATCAAGCTTTTTCAACAACAACGAAGCACACTGAATAATGAGTAATAAAACAGACCACGTTAACATTTAGAATACAATTTCTAGTGGTAGAGCTGCAAAGATTTATTAACTTATCGTAACTAGTCGACAATAAAAGACAATCCTAGTCGTGTTTTGATAATTGTAATCATCATCTGGACTAAACGGACTGAAACACATGCGGCGAGACCTTTTTATGACAAAGACAGCGGCATTATTAAATTAAAAAGGTCTAAAAAGGATCAAAATAAATCAGATTTCAATAACACACTTTATTTGTAATTATTCTCTATTTAGAAGCCTCAGTCACCATGTTTCAACCTTCCTTTGATCGATTATACATTTCAAAAGTCTCACGGAACAATAGAAATCATCATTTTGACTCGTCGATGAATCAAAAAGGAACTTTATGTCCCTAAAGTTTGTCTCCTGGATGGAAACATACACATTTTCCACAACACAACCTTATAAATGTTTAGTAAAGGCCGGTTATGTTTTAGGAAACACTAAAGACTCCTTTGAAACGTGGACTGTAAATGCGGGTGCAGCGCCGTGACTAAAGCAACGACAGACTTGACTCGGCAGCGTCCAAACAGTAAAACACGACAACTTTAATACTTTGTGTTGGCCTTTCAGTCGAAAATGTTAAACTCAAATGACAGAAGTGACAGAGAAGACGTTTTGTGTGGATAAGTCCCGTAATTATACAGATTTGAGCCATAAACCAGGTCAAAACATCTTTTGACAGTAAAAATCATGAACTGCACCTTTAGCCGTCTTGAAAACGCAAAAAAATTGTATTTCAAGTATTTAATTGCTAATTGATTCATTATGTATTCACAGTGACTAGTTTATAAGCGCTTTTCACGACTTTCAGAGGCCAGAGCGGAGCGTTGCACCTTCCCTGAACCTTTTTCGATTGTCTAAAAAGGACGGAGCCTTTTTTGGTTATTTTTGGTATATATTTTGTATCAATCCTTTTATCGAAATAGACTTGCAATTTCAGTATTGTGACAAGTTACAAAACAGCTGTGCTAGAGGAACACAAATATAACTAAAATACATGGACCTAAATTAGGTACGGGTAGTTTAAAGTCAAGTTCTTTCTTTTAGAGTTCATAAACTGCTCCTCGATGGTGAACGTTTGAGATTTAGCGCGGCAGGATGTGCAGTGGCGCAGTCTTACCAAAGAAAGGCACACACGGTGGGTTTATTGACTTGAGTTTGGCCAAATATTTCTTAAAATGGTCCTGGCTCAGCTCCACCGACTCCTCCAGAACTTTCTTCTTCCTCTCCGGGATCGCCTGTGAGAGAGAGAGAGAGATCAAATATATTCTGAAACACTTTAGAATTACTACATAACTTAATCAATTAGATATGTCGGTGTAATCCCTCATTCGTCCAGGCGTGCTCCATAGAGGAAAAAGCTTCAGTTGTAGTCATCTGGACTCAGTTAGAAAAAATAGACGTTTTGACTCTCATCCAAGAGTCATTGACAATGACTCTTGGATGAGAGTCGAAACGTCTATTTTTTCTAACTGAGTCCAGATGACTACAACTGAAGCTTTTTCTACTATTAATCAATTAGACTTAATAATAAAGAATGAACGAAGGCTAAAGGCGAAACACCACAGGCAAAGCACAGGTCAGTTTTCACTGTCAATATATGAGCTTACAGGGCTAAACCAGAGCTAAACCAGGGCTAAACCAGGGCTAAACCAGGGCTAAACCAGGACTAAACCAGGACTAAACCAGGACTAAACCAGGACTAAACCAGGACTAACATCCACAGATTTATATGGGACATTGTAACTTCAAAGGACATTTTCTCTAAAGGCTTTTTTCTCACAAAGAGACTAAAAGATCAGCTCCTACAGTTGCACCTACACACACCAAACTTTACAATACTGAACGTAAGATTATGACAGTGATTTCATATCTAATTCTAAGCATTATTGAGTAGAATAAACTCAAATTTATTTATTTTTTAACTAAAATGTCAACAAAATGAAGAAATTTAAACCTGGCTGGATTTATATGTCCCCAAAAAGTATATACATAAAACGCCTTATTTTACACAAAAAAACATGATAGTATTTTTTTTTATTATTGTTTCAATTAAGTCGTAACTAAGCCTGAATCTTTTGTTCATGCTTTAACCTGTTACCACCCACCTATTTTCGCTCTGTGCACAATGGTTGGACATACCCAAATGGCATTGCTTATTAAAAGAGGATCTTATGTTCCACATGCAAGTGTGATGCATCATTAGAAAGCTTAGGCCTTCTAGTTTCTGCAGATGTGCACATGAACTTACACTACAGAGGCCCAAACATAAACAAAACATCCTTTTTTAGTCTCGCCTGAATATTGGCAATTTGTAATGGTCCTGAGCATGACATACTTCATTGTGTGCATATGCTGTTCACTGTACATGATGTTTATCTTGTTGACAACAACTGTGTAAAGTTTCAGATCTCTAGGAACAGGCATTTTGGTGCTGTTGACCTTTTTGTATCAAAAAGTATATTCGGAACAAGTGATCCAAATATGTGCCAACTGTGCCAAACTGTTTTATTACAATTTTAGCACCTCTATGATCATAAAACATACATTTTGATGTTTTGTAGGCCACTAATAGCAATTATAACCGCTAAAAAAAAAATTATAATATTTTTATTTTATTTTTGTATTGGTATAATAATACATATATCTCACAAAATGCACGTCCAAAAGGCTATTAAACTCAGAAAACGTTATGCGCAAAATCCTGCCGAGAAATCTGGCTCTTTACAGCCTTCCCGGAGCCTTACGCACGTGAACAGGGAGAATTCTGTGTAAATAAACCCTTTGTCCCGCCTATCAGGAAAAAGGTCTCCTGACTGGCTAGAATAATATGTCACTCAAAGTCTCCTGCGTGCCTGCTAGCAGAAGCTAAGGGCTAAAAACAAAGATGGACACGCGCTTCGGAAGCGCCGAATTTTTTTCCTCCGGAGGCTGTAGCAAACAAACCCGGTGACAGAAAAAATCGTGGATGGTCTCATTCTGTAGGAAACAGTCTAAGGAAGAGATCGATGTCAAACACTATCTTATAAGTCAAACAGGTCATTTGTTATGGACGGAGAAATGCGGCGGACAAGCGCATTCTCGTCCGGTGAGAAACGAAGAAAAGTTTGTTTACTTGACAATATCTCGAAATCGGATAACTTCAGGAAAAATACAGGTGGATATTGTTTTTCAATGATTCCTTACGGACAGACTGAGTACAAGGATGTACAGAATTAAAGCCGTTTCGTCCGTCATAAACGGCAAACAGGTAGGACATGCGTTTGTAAAAGTTGAGACTTTCTCACAAACTATTGGCAATTGCTTCTTGGGGCATATTATTCAATGTAAATCAATGACATATTCGTTTTGTTGAGAAAATAAGCTTTAAAATGATGTATGGCTTGCTGGTATTGACCACGGAAATAAAAGTGATGATGTAAGAGAATATTTGAGATATAGAAAATGTAACAGGTTAATACGGCTATTAAAAATTTATTTATTATGTGTAATTAATTCAAGCTTGGCTCAGGTTTGTCAATTTTATACCCAACAAAATAAATAATAAAATAAACAAATAATTCTAGAAAAAACACCAAATGAAAAATAATCCATAAAAAAAGCTGATTAATATCTTGGGCTCAGTCGTGATCTCACCTCGAAAGTGTGGTCGAGCCTGTAGACCGGGACGGAGTTGATGGCGCTGACCACTTCCAAAACCCCGTTGAAATTGTTGAGCTCCTGAAAAACCTGCAGAATCTCGATGATCCGAATCATGACGGCCACGCGCTCCTCCAGGTTCATCATCTCCACTATGCACCTGGAAGCAGCAGACCAACATTCAGAACATCCAGCGAAACAGCGTGGAGAAACAGCAAGGCAAACGTATACTGCGTCTGGATTCTTCACACTCGGAGGAGCAAAGATCGGGTGTATTTGTGAAGAAAATGTCTAAATCTGGGGTTTAAAACGTTCTGGGAATAAACTTTAAATCTGAATAAACAAATTGACTGTGCCGTCTAGGGCTGCAGCCATTATTTGGAATAATTGTGACCAGTCGACTATCAAAATAATCATAATTGTGTTTCGATTATCAGGAATATACAGTGCAAAACACGTGCAAAAAGACGTTCTAAGATGTGTCAATGAATGAAAAAGGCTAAAGAGGTCAAGCCATTTCTGATTTGTATGATTTATTTCCAAGTATTCTCCATCTAGAAGCCTTTGGTCACCGTATTTCAACCATTATTTAGTCAAAAATGTGTTTAAAAATGGCCATGTGCAATAGAAATCATATTAAAATCATTTAATCTAAAAATAATAATTGCCAACTAGTTGACAACTAAAATACTCACTATTTACAGTGCAACAATACTACAATTTTAAACTTGATCTTGATACTGAGGAAAGGCTAGATACCAACACTTTTTAAAACCATAGAAAAAGTCATCTTATTCCAAGTTTAAGCATAATTTACCCCAAAAAACCAACCAACTTTTTTGTAACTCTAAACATTAATTCTACAAAATAATCTAATATATTTTTGTCAAATTAAAAAAAATATATATATTAGATGAGTTTTTGCTGGGTAATTTTCAGGTATAATTTTTTCGCACAATTTATTTATCTTATTTTGATCTTTTCTTATTCATCTTAACTGCATTTTAGTTCAATGAGTCGTCCGACCTGTAGGGGGCGCTTGTATACATATGAAAGCTTGAAGCGACGCACTTCTCAAACCAGAGCGTGAGGTTGGTGGTGTGGCGAATCATTCGCAGCAGATTGGGCGAGTTCTTCTCTTTGTCCTCTTTGGTCCAGACGCTGCCGACCAACTCCGAGGGACGGACTGCCCTGAGGAGGACAGAAGGAGGACAGGAAGCGTTTCAGTGTCCCTCCCACTTTAGCAGCTCAGTGTCATTTTGAGACATTTCGAGAGACGCAGCGTGAACCTCTGAACTGGCCCGAGAACGCATTTGTGGAGGTCTAAAGTACAGGATCGACCAGGTTTTAGACAGAAAAACGCCACATGAAGACAAGATATTGAGTTGTTCGCCAAGTTACGCTGTGTTAAGAAGAAATATTATCGGAAAAAAAATAGCTGGGTTTGCACTTTTGAGTTTAATTTTAGTCTGTGTACTTTTTCTTGACCAAATTTCTGATGAACTGTACAAATATACCGCATTACCGTATTTTCCGGACAGTAAGTCGCACCGGAGTGTAAGTTGCACCAGCCAAAAAATGCATAACAGAGAAGAAAAAAACATATATAATATAAATAATATATCGCACTGGAGTATAAGTCGCATTTTTTGAGAAATGTTTCACTAAATCCATGGAATTCTTCTTCCTCTGTGTCACTTCTAAACAACTCCACAAACTCTGGAGGTAGAGGAAGTGTTGATTCTTCTGCGTCGCTTAGAGCCTAGAGCAGGGGTGGGCAAACTGCGGCAGAGGGAAATTACGGGCCAAAGAACTCGCTAAATACAACTCCGGGCGTGTTTTTGATGATGAAACAATGTCATCACGTGGTTAAAACTCCAAAAGTCCATTCTAAATTATGATTTTAGTTGTTGCAAAGCGATCCCTGCTGCTGTTGACAATGGAAACCTGCAGTTCCTCCCCTCACCTGTAGAGTTCAGACTCGAGCAGCGTGAGCTGGCGGGCGATCTCGATGGGGTGCAGCGTGAGCAGGTCGAAGGAGTCGATGTGCCCGGCACGACAGAGGTGCCACTCGATGGGCGGGGGCGGGCTCTCGAACGTGATGTTGTGACTCACTCCGTTTGTCTGCGTCTGCAACTTCCTCTTTATGATTTTATTGATGGATTCCACCCACTTCCTCATCGACTTTCCTAAATAAAAAGAGGTTAAATGCATGTTTTTAAATGTTTAATGTGACAGCATGTTGTATTTGCAGAGTGACTTTTACAGACATCTTTTGGTCAACATTTTTGATTAAAGTAAGGAAAAAAATATGAATCTTAAACGCATCAAAACTGAGGATTCAAGACTAGGCCAAATATGACTAAAGGAAATAAAATTATTAAACTTGAGTAGAACAAGGACAGAACAAGGACTGAACCGGGTCCGAACCGGGTCCGAACCAGGACTAAGACATGTCTCCTAGTGGGACTAGACTTAAGAAATACGCCCAGACCCTAAACCATGGGTCTCAACTAGGGATTTGAAGGAGTAAATTATGCTAAACCAGGGCTAAACCAGGGCTAAACCAGGGCTAAACCAGGGCTAAACCAGGGCTAAACCAGGGCTAAACCAGGACTAAACCAGGACTAAACCAGGGCTGAACCATGACTAAACCAGGATTAAACTATGATTAAAACATGGAAAAACTAAAGCTAAACCAGTACTAAACCAGGTCTAATCCATGGCTGAACCAGGGCGAAACTAAAGTATAAAATGTGGTTGAAAAAGACTGACCTCTGAGTTGTATTTTGCTGGTAATGTACTCCTCTAATCTGCTCCTCAGCTCCGGGTCATTCTCAAAGTCATAAAAATGATGTTCCACCCACTGTCGGAAAACATTCAGGACTCTGCCAAAAACAACACAACAAAACGATTAATAAATCCATTTGAAATATTTAAATGAAGTCCAAATGATTTTAACAAACCAAGATCCTGTGCCAAGATCAGAATGTGAGGAATAAAAGATCTTTATTCAACACATTCCAATGTTTTTATCCTGATGGGAACTTTTAAAAGGAAACTTGGCTTTAATGGACTCGCGTTTGAGTCAAAATAAACTTCAATCCTTGACGAGACCACCCAAGATCTTCCACTGACTTTGGGACTACAAGTTGGATTCATAACGCTGGAGTTCCCTGTATTTGTACACAGAGGATCTCAGCTCAGAAACACGCCTCCACAACACGGACAATCAGTTATTCTGCCTGTTTTTTTTTAAATGTTATAAGCCATAAACCAAACGTGTGTGTTGATAAATCCTGCACAAAGCGTCCACGAGCTTCTCCTTCCGTCACGTGGCAACAGAAGACACGAGAGCTGAACTGTACCTGAGCTGCACCGGTTGGACGTACTCCTTCCTGAACCTCTGCAGCTCGGCGGCCATCGGCTGGTCTCCGTTCCACAGAGCTTGCCGGTCCTCCTCCGTGGGCTCGGGCTCCGGAATCTCAATCCTGACGAGAAAAACAACAATGCAATGACACGTGCGGGAGGGGACGGGCTTGTGGATGTGGATGGAGAGCAAGGTCCACACAAAAAGCACTGAAATGGTCGTATTTGAAGCTCGTACCTGTCTATTAGGAGTGTGAGGAGCTCCTGGGGTTTACAGAACGACCGGTACGTGGTGAGAAACGTCCGGACGAAGTTTGGGTCTAAAGCAGCAGAGAGACACTTTGTAAGGTAAAATAACTACAGTCCATAACATACCTGAAAACATTAGGGCTGTAGTTCTTTGCTCAGGCAATTAATCGGCCAATGGCATCTTAATCGAACAAAATGTTTAATATATATAATTTTATTGGGATCATAAAGTCATTTTCTGGACCAGAGAAGACATGTTATTCTGCCTTTTTACACAAATATGTACTTAACTTGTACTTTTATAGCTTAATCTGTACAGTTTTAGTCAAATGTATCGGCCGGTAAGATAGTTTCGATAGCATTGGCAGCGCGGCCCATTTAGTCGACTAATTGATGCACAAGACAGACGTTTAAATGGACCAAGAATTTCTGAAGTCGATTACAGCCCTAGAAAACAAGTTATTTTTCAAGTTTCAAGATTCAAGTTTTATTATTTTCAATAGTCTCCTGGATAATTGTTATTCTGTAAACCAACACATCACTAAATTGAATGTATCCACGGGTTTCAGTCATGTGACCGGACACGCCCTCTGCACCAGACACGCCCTCAAAGCTTTCAAGACCACAGTTGGAAATGAGGATTGTTAAAACTATTTGCAAGTAGGCTAACGTTTATTAGCATAGCCACGCAATAATATGTAAACTAGCATTAGCATTAGCTGCTAACGACCTAAAACAAACAGTTCAGCCTCAGTCTGGGGTCAGTTCTGTAAGTTCACTGGTCCCTCTTGACCACAGGGACACATTTCTGGACAAACGGGGTCTTTGGGGATGTGTCAGAAGAAAAAGAATCCTTTGTTTTAAGACTTTTTTGTTTAAAACAGCCCACAGGGAACATGCGGCTTTTGTCCTCAAGATGGCAGTAGCAACGAGTGTGTGACTTGGGTCCCACGCATAGCTTAGAACTAAAGACATAGTTTCTTTCAAAAGATATACTTTGTTTTGATAGATTTCCATCACTGAAACCCATGGATAGAAAACACAAACCAATCATTATGGTCAAACTTGTACATATACTTTCAGCGCAAACAAACCACAGCAAACGTTTTAGACAACAACACAACATCAAACCCAAAACCGTTTGACTCGAGCGCCCGGAGCCGGTTCTTACCTGCGTACATGTGGTAAGTGAGCCTCTCTATCAGTTTGACCACCGTCCCCGCTTTGATGATGGGAATCCCCGTTTTGCTCTGGACTTTATCCTCAAACACGATGTTCTCCTCGCTGTCCTGCACCGCGAACATGTAGACCTCCGGAGAGGGCAACCTGAGCGGGTGCGCCTGCTCCTCGTGCTGCAAGACCGTGTCCAGCATCCGGTCCAGGGTCGAGCGGTACTGCAGCGTCACCAGGGCCGCCATCCACGCCGCCTTCTCCTCCGCCGTCCGCGCGCAAAACACCGCGCAGTTCTCGTCCTTGCCCAGCAGCTCGAAGGCGTGCCTGAGCTCCGACGTGTCCTCGCGGTCCACGATTCGGATCTTCCGCAGCACAAACTTCTCCTTGAGCCGGTATTCGGCGCCGGAGCCGGAGCCGGGCAGCCGCGAGCTCTGGTTGGCCTTGCAGCTGATCATCAGGCCGTCGAACAGGAAGTTGTGGCGCTCGTGTTTGGCGCCGGCGCGGATCAGGGCCCCCTCCAGGATGAACTCGCTGCAGCACTGCCCGATGTCTTTGCCCTCCCAGCCGTCAATGCTCTTCTGGATCTCGTTCATGCGCTTGATGGCGAGCTGCTTGGAGCGCACCTGCCGACTGTACAGGCGGTACATGGGCTCGCTGCAGGAAAAAGAAAGAAAGAAGAAGAAACAGTTCATTGCTTTAAAATGCTGAATTAATATATTTTTTTTAAACAATTTTACCTTTTACCATTATTTTTTGTCAAATTTTTATTCTAAATGATTCAATTTAACTCCGATGCACACTACCAGTCTAAAGTTTGGACCGTTTTTTCTTAAAGGACAAATATTATGCAGTATTTGTATTGTATTTGACTTTAAACATACTTTTAAGTGCCTTTAATTCGGCATCTCAGGTTAAAAAAAAGAAAAAAAAGAAAAAAAGAAACAAGTTCTACTGTCTCTGGTGTTTCCGAGGAACCGAGCTATGGGCTTCGTTTACTGGCAGCAGAGGGAATTACATATCTGAAAAGCTAACGTTAAGGCTAATGTAGTCGAGGTGTTGTAATGATTGTGATTTGTTGTGAATGTCAGTCCGGTGATGATTTAAGGCCTTGAAATCGGCAGAGAAGTTTCTCACAGATCGAGAAAACGTCACAGATCGGGGTGTTTTCGACGCTCGGAGGGGAGAGTACTTTCTAACCGAGATTCATCCAACTAGCATGAACGAAGCTAAATGCTACTCTGGGTACGTTTCCGATGTGGGAATAATGTTAGAACACGGTTAAAAGCTCAAAAAGAGTTCATTTCGCATAATATGTGTACTCTAATCTAACATGTTTTAAGTTATTTCAGCCTTTTTTGTCCATTTAGTTCGTATGTGTGCAGCATGTGTTTTGATGCCTTTAGCGCCAATCTACCACGTAAATATTGAACATGACGGAAAAACCTGA
>NW_027315846.1:4673662-4701162 GCF_026437365.1 Eucyclogobius newberryi
GTTCACAATTTGAATCATAAGCAGACTAAAAAATAATGACAATTTTAAAAGCAAAAATAATAAATTAACTCATCTCAAAAAAACAAACTTAAATGTTAATTGTGGTCAAATACTAGAAGAATTGTGATTTATTAGACAATGTGAAAGAAGTATTTTGGTTTTGCTGTCAAAATCTGTAAGTTTCTTCTTTTACGGCACGAAAACCTGATATTGTGACATTCATATCTGCACCTTTCTTTTCTTTTTTTAATCTTCATCTCTTTTGCAAACGTGACGACAGTTTAATCACTTTAGATCAGTGACAATAGGGCATTTTTCTCTTTGTTCATATTTGTTTAGATGCATAAAGTGAACATGAAGGAGGGTCTAATGCACACACCAAAGAGCTTTAGAGTAAGTTTGACTGCAGTGTAAATGTCCTTATATGATCCGGACGAGCGCTGTCTGAGAACTTAGATTAGATTAGAGATAAACAAAGAACAGAGGAGGAGGTGAAAGTCTTTCTACTGCACAAGAAAGCTGCAACTAACAATCATTTTAGCAGTCGACAAGTCAAACCATTATTTCTATTGGACGCTGGGATTTTTTATATACATTTTAAATCAAATACAGTTTTTATATTGGTGACAAATATATACAGTGACATATTGATTAGAGAAAAAAATATATATATATATACACCATTTTGATTTGAATCTGTTCAGTCACTTTAGTCCAGAAAACAATTATTGATGATAAAAATACAATGATGATTGAATTAGTGATCACAATAAGTCACAATTATTCCGAATAATTGTTGCAGCCCCAATAATGCGTCTTCAAAGATGAAATATTATGCATTTTTTCACGGTATTCAGTAATAAAATTAGGGATAGTCTCTTATTTATTAAATTTTTTTGCTCCGATACCAAAAAACAATATGTGTGGTCAATAACCAATATTTGCAGATACAGAAATTTAGATTTTAAAATCCATAGCGAGGCAAATTCATCTTAAGTTCAGGCAAAAATCCCAAATAATAATAAGATGTTTTTTTTAAATTTTTTATCTGGGCCATAAACGAATTTGTCGCATAATGGTGTATCTAATTGCTCTTCCATTTCCAGTTTTTACTCACGAGTTTAAAACGACAAACCTGATTCTCTGAGGACAAACTGAGAATGACATTTGGACACAAAATATCAGCACCAAATATTATACTATTATACCGTGCTGATAGTAGAAAAAGCTTCAGTTGTAGTCATCTGGACTCAGTTTGAACTATTTTTCAAACTGAGTCCAGATGACTACAACTGAAGCTTTTTCTACTATGGAACACGCCTGGACGAATGAGGGATTACACCGACATACCGTGCTGATATTTTTATTGGCAAAATTTGGTCTATATCGGACAATTCTGACCCTGGAATCAATGTCTTTCGTCCCTTGATAAAAATCTATCTGGATATGTATATTTTTTTGCTTCACGTGTTAAAAAAATATGTGTATCAAAATATATAAATTAGAATATTTATTGTTGAAAAATGGCTACACAACATTTTGAACACTTGCATTTATTCAAGATTAGATTACTCAAACATGCATTCATCCAAATACCTCTGATATGTTTACGACGAGGGAAAACAGTTATATTACGGTTAAAAGCTTAGAAAAAGTGCATTTTGCGTAACACGTCTCGGTCAAACACGCGTTTCTTGTGGAGCGGATGGGAAAAGCCCCTCCCAGCTCACGCCGCCTGGTTTGACGCCTGAGAAAACACTGCAAATATTCGCTCTTCAAAGGCCGCTCCCCGTCGAGTCTAATTCAATACTATTCTTATGAGGAATGTCCAAATAAAACAACGCTTTGGCAGAAAATAAACCCGACACGGGACAAGCGAGGACCGGGGACGAGCGACTGGACCAAACCGAAGAGGAATGCGCCATCGCGTCAAGACTCGCGGGAATGACACCGTTTGTTTGTTCAATAGACACAAATGAAATCAAATCACCTTTTCTTATAGGTTTTCATTTCCTTTCATCAGATTAAGCTCAAAAGAGTCGAGAAAATGATTCAGAAAATAAAAGGTGCACGTTTAAAATTTGACACTTTTGCAGTATTTGACAGATTTTGACACAAATTTCAATACGGAAGTGATGAAAATGTAGTTTTTTTAGACACTTAAACCTTCTAAAAACAATATCATTCTAAAACTGTTCAGGAAACTTGAAATGTTTGCTTTTTTTGTGGTTCATTTTGCATTGACACTTGCTCAAATGACCATCTTGATTTTACTTTTTGTGAAGCACTTTGGTGATTGATTGATTGATTGATTGATTGATCGATCGATCTAGTTTTGATACCAGTTTTAGCATTGATTAGCATCAGATTTTAAATATTTTGACAGACAAATCTATCGAATTTAGCTCCGGCTTCACATTAATAAAGGCTTATAAGAAATAGATACATATGTGCTTTGTACTTTTTATTACATTATATACATATACATTGGCTGTAGTTTGCAATTGTGAGATTTTGGAGCGAAAGATAATGAAGTGACAGTACTGTGACTTTTTATATATTTATGTTTTCAATTTAATTAAAAACACGTTGATGCTCCAGGAGCATCAACGTTTGAACGAAGATTGAAATATGAACTGCTAAACGAATACAGGAAATACATGCATCGGGAATGAGCCCGCGCTTAACATGGACGCCATTTTTATGAGTTTATTCGCGTTGGTTAGCATTGGTTAGCATTGGTTGGCGTTTTTTTAGCGTGGAAAGACGGACAGGATATTAGCGCTCCTGTTAGTTTCTAATCTAATCACTTTACTCAGTAGTTTTGTTTGTGTGTTGGTGTTGTTGTTGTTAGCAACGGAAGAAAGCTAATGCGCTAAAACAGCCACGATTGGAGGCCCGTTCATTACAAACAGGTTATTAAGTTCAACAGAGAAGATATTTTCCATCTTTGCCTAATTCATAAATTGAATGTGCAATCGCCGCAATAACGAGGCATAGGGAACAATTATTATTTTGATATAATTAAAAGAAAGTCACGCCAAGTCACGTGACATTCGTCAACACCGCCGCGCCAAGAGGAAACACCGAGTTTGTAGAGGTGATCGCAACCTTCATGCGCTGATAACGTTTGCTGGTGCCTATATTTCACAGTCATGACATTTTTCACAGCTTCCAGAGGCCGGAGCAGGGTTTTGCTGTCACGCAACGCTAACTGCACACTTCCTGGTTCACAGAGGATTAAAAAAACGCGAAATAATGATATGCGGACAGCACACAGCGGTCTCATTTTGACCCGAAGAGCGGCATTTACAATATGTCTGCACTAATCAAACTTTATGACATGAAATAAAGCATATGTGCGCGTCTTACCTGGAAGTAGAGTCCGACGGTGGGGCGTGACATGAGGTTGTTGAAGTGCTCGTGGAAATCTTTACTGAGGATGTCCTGGGATAACGTCTCGTACGGGTCAAACGCCTGCTCCTGGAATGGAAAAATAAAAACAAGGGTCGTTTTTTTCACGTATAAATAAAATAGGAGAGAAAACATGGAAAGACAAAAGACATCACATTAAGTTACGGTACACAACGTCCAACAAAAATGTCACAAATTGTTTATCATTTGTATGGAATTTAGGCTTAATAATCCTCGTTTAAATGAATAGTGACTAATGAATAAAATTAGTCTGTATAGTCCAGATAACAACAATTATTAAAATAGTTTATAATTATTTTATTTAAAAAAAAAATTATAACGTATTAAAGGCGGTATGGACGATTTTCGGCGATTTGGGAACGCAGGTGGAAGTGCGCATGTGCACTCCCCCGTGCGGACTGATACAACACACACGTGCGTTTGTTTATTAGCGCAACGGAGCGCATCGCATCGCTCGTCTCCCGTGGATTTCTGTCCACTTCTGCGTCAGCTCGAACTGTCTTTCTCCGTCTTCATTTTGCCCCGTTCACTGAGGGAACTATATTATGATAGATCCATGCGCTTAGGCACGCGGAAACGTGTGGACGAGCCTGACGCGGCTGCAGGTGAGCGATAGGTGCGTTTTATGATTGATACGTGGCAGGACAAATGATTTATCCACGCCACGAGGAAATATGATAAAAAAAAATTGCTGAAAAAAATCGTCCATACCTCCTTTAATTTTTCTAAAAATTTTAGAACAATTAAAAAAAATATTGATGAATAAACAATAAACAAAACAAAAACAGATAACAGACACAAATCAATAAAAATAAACATCCAACTATTACGTGATTGTTATAAAATGGCCCGAGTTTAGAGTCTGTATAGTCCAGATAACAAGGATTATTAATTAATTACATTTCATTTTTTTTTTTTTTTTCCCAAAATGTTAAAGATAAAAAAATAAACAAAAAAAAAAACAGCAAGAGAACAACGGACACAAATCAATATCCACAAACATCCACTTTCATAGCCGACCAGTCACGACTCTTCAGAGTGTTATTACAGTTTGTCGCCGTGATGCTCGTGCTAGAACACGTGTCGTTACATCCGTCCGGGTCAAATCGCCCCCGTGTGGCCCTTTTACCTCCGCCAGGTCTTCGAAGCAGCTCCCGACCAGCGGATGAGGGCTCCCGTCGGCCGTCATCTCCACCGCGTCCTCAATCAGGCCTAGCAGCTTCACCGTGAGCTCGTGGATGTCCAGGATGTTACTGAAGATCACCTCGGCGTCCTGAATACACCACATACAAGTCGCTCGTTTCTAGGCCCGTCACGAGCATCTCCACAGTAATTTATCGTTCGTACATGACAGCTGGAGCAATGGTTTTAGTGGGTAATGTGTATCGTGGGTACTTTGTGTATTCGGGTCAGAAAATAATCAGCGCAACCATTTTAGAAGCAAAATTACATATTTTTAAATGAACCTTTCGTCCTAAAAAGAGATCTGACTGTAAAGTACATTATTCATCTGGGTGTTTTTGCCACATTCACTTTATTTTGTCATTTTGTAAGTTCGTTTCGTACAGCTGGTCACAAAATTGAGCATTAGTACCGTATTTTCCGGACTATAAGTCGCACCATTTTTCATAGTTTTGGCCGGGGTGCGACTTATACTTATATTTTTTAACTTATATACTTATACCTCATTTCATTTCCTTGGGCAAGACACTTAACCCAACTCGCCCCCCATAAATTAAGCTTTTATTTGGTTGATAATGTATTTTAAAAGTGTTACTGTTTAGTCGTTGGACTAGTTGACTATTAAAATACTAAAAATAGCTGCAGCCCGACACTGTAATTACATTTCTCTTGCTTATTGCAGACAGATTTACAGTTTAGGATCATTTAAATATTTATTTTTTGGCCGTTTCGTCTATTTTGTGTCTGCGTACATCTGGGGTGTGAATGGGTGACTGGTTCCTTGATGTAAAGCGCTTTGAGTACCTTGACGGTAGAAAAGCGCTATATAAAATACCAATGAAATTTCCCCATGTGGGACAATAAAGGAATATCTTATCTTATATAAATGTGACCATGTGACCATTTGACAACGGGAATGGAAGAAAATGAAAGATTTGTCTGCTCACGGTCGCTGTAATCAAGAATAATTGTCAAATGGTATGTTTTTTCTCACAATAATTGTAACAGGGACATTTTAAATCGCGACGTCCCCGCTTGTGCGCAACTTTTTGTTATTTTTCTGTGCTACAATAAGATCAAAGCAGTTTACGGTTGAATAAATAACTTGTACAAACGAACTAATAAAGCATTTCATTGTGCTGTTTTTTTTTATTGCATCTCGTTTTTGCAATAATGTACATTTAGAATCGTAGTAGAAAAAGCTTCAGTTGTAGTCATCTGGACTCAGTTTGAAAAATTAGACGTTTCGACTCTCATCCAAGAGTCATTGTCAATAAAAGAATTTAGATCGAGAACTCCGATATTAATACTGTTCTGTGGTAAGACCCGCCCATTGGGCGGAGCCTTCCTGAAGTAGAAAGAGTTGTTTGTTTCAACAGAAACTTCCCCCTTGTATCTACCGAGCTAGCCTATTCAGAATTTTAATGGGCTATTAGAATCCTCTTTGTCTTTGTGAGACCCTGGCTCAACCACCCTGAGTACCTGATTAGCATCCGAATGTCCTTGTCCTGGTCCTCTACCTTTCCAGGGGTTCAGTAACCCATTATAAATAACAGGAAGATTAAACCTTAGCCCTCCCTTTCTGTTTAAAGAAGGTCTTTCTTTTTTAACAAAAATAGCTTCCTTAACTCCTCTTTCAAACCATCTTTTCTCCTGCTTAAAACCTTCACCTCACCGTCTTCAAACGAGTGATTAGAGGCTTCAAGATGGAGATGCACGGCACTCTGAGGTCCTGAACTTGTATTTCTTCTGTGCTGATAAAGCCTCTTGTGTAGAGGCTGTTTTGTCTCACCTATGTACCGTTCTTTACAGCTTTCTTCACTGCATTGGATCGAATAAACTACATTGCTCTGTTTTTGAGTCGGCAACTTGTCCTTAGGGTGAACCAGTTTTTGTATTAAAGTGTTTCCTGGTTTAAAATAAACAGGGACTTCGTGTTGTCTAAAAATTCTCTGCAGTTTTTCCGACAGGCCAGACCCTTGCTAATCAGGTACTCAGGGTGGTTGAGCCAGGGTCTCACAAAGACAAAGAGGTTTCTAATAGCCCATTAAGATTCTGAATAGGCTAGCTCGGTAGATACAAGGGGGGAGTTTCTGTTGAAACAAACAACTCTTTCTACTTCAGGAAGGCTCCGCCCAATGGGTGGGTCTTACCACAGAACAGTATTAATATCGGAGTTCTCGATCTAAATTCTTTTATTGACAATGACTCTTGGATGAGAGTCGAAACGTCTAATTTTTCAAACTGAGTTCAGATGACTACAACTGAAGCTTTTTCTACTATGGAACACGCCTGGACGAATGAGGGATTACACCGACATACATTTAGAATCGTTTTTTGGGGCTAATCCTTTTAAGTTTATATTTTCCTCAGCAATATATTCCACTTTATTACGTGGAATATATTGTACTGTATTATTGTGCATTTCCACTGTTAAAAAAGCACAAAAATCGTGAAATTACACAGAGTTTATCTCTTCAAATCGCAGTAATGCCATGTTTACGGAGAGCTTCTGCGACAAACTCCTTTCACGGATAAAAACACAAACGAAACAAAAATAGCGCAGGGTCAAAAATAGCGGAGGAAACCATTAGTCAGGCTTTAGATAAAAAAAAAAAAAAACAGACGACCCGAAATAGACTGAGTGACAGCGGTCTAAACACGCGCCGGTTTGGTCGCTCGACAGTGTGACTTTCTCGACAGTAATCTTCCCTCCCGTTTCGACAGAGATAATTGAGGTTATTTTTGGCCCCGGCGATGCCTCGTGTCTCGGCGTAATTACACGTTTCGCGTTTCTCCCGAGACTCGCGGCGGTTTACACCCAAAATATCACCGCAAAATCACACTGGCCGCCAAAGAAAGAGGCGAAACTGCGGCGAAACTGCGACTTTCTATCGAGTCCGCAAACGAGAAGGTCGCGTCGTGTTTATTGCGTTGTTAAAAAGGGAAAATCTGATGTTACTGCACGAAATAAAATGCATAACAACATCTTTCTATTTGTTTTATGGCAGAAAAGGCTGAACCGATTTACACAAAATAGACGAAACGGCTAAAAAATAAATACTTAAATGATCCTAAACTGTAAATCTGTCAGCAATAAGCAAGAGAAATGTAATTACAGTGTCGGGCTGCAGCTATTTTTAGTATTTTAATAGTCAACTAGTCCAACGATTAAACATGAACACTTTTAAAATACATTATCAACCAAATAAAAGCTTAAAATGTCACAACAGGAAGCATCTAGATTGAGAATATTTACAAATTAGGTGTATTATTAATCTTTTGTTGGACATATTCGTATTCGTATTAATAATGCCACAGTCTTAGTTACAGAACATATTTTCGTTTGTGTTTTAGCGTCAGTATCGCCCCGACAACGTGGTTAATTAATCACTGGAGCCATCGTTGACATCACATTATTACTGAGAGTGTGACCGAGCAACAGAGACATATTTAATTTTCAGACAAAAACAACCAGATAAAAAAGTGATTCACATTTGGGTCTATTTTTGGACTGTATAAATTGAACAAAAAAAACTTAATTTTGCATATTTACTTATTATTCTTGGGTTCTTATATTGTGACCTATTAACCTGAAATCCTCGTCACAATCAATGGAACAATTAATTTTTCTGAGCTTGTGTTTTAGGTTGGTGATTTAAGAAGATTACAGGGTTTTAACAGTAATCTGGATTTAGCCATTAATGACTTTATAATTGAGTCTCTGCTATTTAAGTAGATAATGCTGTGATACTTTTACTTCTCCGAGTTTAATTCAGTGTTTTATTATTGCTGCGTCAAATCTTTTAAAATATCAGGTTTCCAATTACATTAACTTCAAAGTATAAATCCAATGTTACGTCCAGACAGTTACTCTACTACTACTACTTTAAAATAAGATAAGATAATCCTTTATTGTCCACACATGGGGAAATTTCATTGTTGCAACGCAGGTAGATACAGAGGAAAGGACAGATAACTTGTAGGAAGTTTAACACTCTTGATAGAATAATTAAAAACACTCTTAATAGAAGAACTCTTATAAACAAAAACTCCGATAGACAAAACCTCTCATTTCCTAATAAGGAATGGAGGGGAAAAATAAATTTAGTAGGAGTTTACTCAAATACTTTTTACTCTTGCTTCAGTCATTTCTTGCTTGTACTATTTTGTACTTTTACTCGAGTAACTTATTTTGAAGTATGTAGGGCTGCGACTAACGACTTTTGTTAATTGATGACTTGTTTCGATCGTGAAAGGCCAGTGAATATAAGTTAATACGTTTTACAGAGTTTTACCGAAAATGAGCTAATTAGATTCTACAAGAAAACTTAAAAAATAGAGTTTATTCACAACAAATCTGTTTCTTCATTAAAAACACAAATTTTCTTGTGTCATTCTTGCTCCGTCTGAGCTGTAAAACTTGTTCTCTCAGCACACTCAGATTCGTTTACTGAATTAGTTGACGATTTAATTTTAAAAATCATTAGTTGTGATTAATGCAGCGTTACTCTTACTCTTAAAGGGGTTTTAGCTGTTCAATCGACTAATCGGTCAATGGCATTTTGATGGACCAAAATTTGCATTAACGACATTATTTTATTTTAATTACGATGTTTTAAATGGGACGGCAAAAGGAGCAGACACGAAGCAAATTAGCAGAGTCTAATCTGCCTTTTACATTGAAATACTCCAGTTTCCCCATTTACAAATGAGGAAGAAATTAAACTAAGCAATGATCATCATAACGCTCATGCGAATCGGAACTTTTCAAGGCAAAAAGAAGTTGATTTTGTTTTGACGGACGAAGAGTGGGAAAGTGTATGTACATTTCAATGGAAAACCACAAAAATCACATGTTTAAGGGATTTTTTTGGGGGGGAAATGTAATACGTTTCTTCATAACACCATGTCAAAGTGCTCATTATTCATTAAACATTTTTGGGACACCAATAAAGCGAGATAGACGCCACAGTCCGACTTGATTTCAAAACTATGTATTTGGGCCTCAAAACCCCAGTAATGGACACAATAAATGGATACTTTTGGATCGTACTCTTGGCTGACTCAAACTGCACTGACCATCAAAGACTGGACACAAATTATGATGTGACTCAATTGTTATGTCGTAATTATTATTATTATTGTTATTTTTTTAATGGATGTTGTGACTTTCTTTTATTTGTGTCGTGTTTTCTGTCCTGTGTTTAAATTTCGGAGAAAAAATACAATTGAAAAAATATGCTCTATATATACAAATAATGTAGTTTTGCGAGTGCAGTTTGGGTCTGATACTTAATCGTTTTTGAGCGCTTTTGACGGTGCCATGCCCTCGTTTCCGCCGACCAATCGATCAGCAGGGCGTGTCGCGAGTCAACCCGCAGCCCTATTTACTTGATTATCCTTTCTGGCCACTCCCCCACGCCGGATACGCTCGTACCTGTGGCGTGAAGATCTTGGGGTTGGACAGGAAGTGATGCCGGAACACTTTGATGATGAGGTCGAGCTCTCGGAGGTACTGCCGCTCCTCGGCGATCTCCAGCCGGACCAGGTCGTCGTACGTCAGCTCCCCCGACGACGACGGCTCCTCGGGGCCCTGCGACATGAGGCCGATGTCCTCCTCCTGGTCGAACATGTCCATCAGCACCTGCGCGAGGCGGGAAACGGTAAGACCATGCTTTTAAAACGTAGGGGACTTGTGCCAGGCTGACTTCCTACGGACTCCTTATGTTGGAGTCTTTTCGCGCTCCGGGTTTGCTCTTTGTGTCGTTATTTTGCATTAAATAAAAAGAAATAAAATATGTACAATGGGGTTAAGCTGGTGGTTTAAGCAGCACTATACAAGTATAATTACCCATTCTTTGGTGGGTTTTGTTAAATTACAAATAAAGAATGAATTCTCAATGTTTTCATGAGTTTTTATTTCCTACAATGTTTTAATTTCCTACAATGTTTTCATGAGTTTTTATTTCCTACAATGTTTTCATGAGTTTTAATTTCCTACAATGTTTTCATGAGTTTTAATTTCCTACAATGTTTTAATTTCCTACAATGTTTTCATGAGTTTTAATTTCCTACAATGTTTTAATTTCCTACAATGTTTTCATGAGCTTTAATGTCCTACAATGTTTTAATTTTCTACAATGTTTTCATGAGTTTTTATTTCTTACAATGTTTTAATTTCCTACAATGTTTTCATGAGTTTTTATTTCCTACAATGTTTTAATTTCCTACAATGTTTTCATGAGTTTTAATTTCCTACAATGTTTTAATTTCCTACAATGTTTTCATGAGCTTTAATGTCCTACAATGTTTTAATTTCCTACAATGTTTTCATGAGTTTTTATTTCCTACAATGTTTTAATTTCCTACAATGTTTTCATGAGTTTTAATTTCCTACAATGTTTTAATTTCCTACAATGTTTTCATGAGCTTTAATGTCCTACAATGTTTTAATTTTCTACAATGTTTTCATGAGTTTTTATTTCTTACAATGTTTTAATTTCCTACAATGTTTTCATGAGTTTTTATTTCCTACAATGTTTTAATTTCCTACAATGTTTTCATGAGTTTTAATTTCCTACAATGTTTTAATTTCCTACAATGTTTTCATGAGCTTTAATGTCCTACAATGTTTTAATTTCCTACAATGTTTTCATGAGTTTTTATTTCCTACAATGTTTTAATTTCCTACAATGTTTTCATGAGCTTTAATGTCCTACAATGTTTTAATTTTCTACAATGTTTTCATGAGTTTTTATTTCTTACAATGTTTTAATTTCCTACAATGTTTTCATGAGTTTTTATTTCCTACAATGTTTTAATTTCCTACAATGTTTTCATGAGTTTTAATTTCCTACAATGTTTTAATTTCCTACAATGTTTTCATGAGCTTTAATGTCCTACAATGTTTTAATTTCCTACAATGTTTTCATGAGTTTTTATTTCCTACAATGTTTTAATTTCCTACAATGTTTTCATGAGTTTTTATTTCCTACAATGTTTTAATTTCCTACAATGTTTTCATGAGTTTTTATTTCTTACAATGTTTTAATTTCCTACAATGTTTTCATGAGTTTTTATTTCCTACAATGTTTTAATTTCCTACAATGTTTTCATGAGTTTTAATTTCCTACAATGTTTTAATTTCCTACAATGTTTTCATGAGTTTTTATTTCCTACAATGTTTTAATTTCCTACAGTGTTTTAATTTCCTACAATGTTTTAATTTCCTACAATGTTTTCATGAGTTTTAATTTCTTACAATGTTTTAATTTCCTACAATGTTTTCATGAGTTTTAATTTCCTACAATGTTTTAATTTCCTACAATGTTTTCATGAGTTTTAATTTCCTACAATGTTTTAATTTCCTACAATGTTTTCATGAGTTTTTATTTCCTACAATGTTTTCATGAGTTTTTATTTCCTACAATGTTTTCATGAGTTTTAATTTCCTACAATCTTTTGCTGCAGTTTACTTTTAGCCCAAGTCACAATTGAAAAACAGATTTATTTTAATTATCATCTGAAAATGGACAAATTTGACTTCCCATTTGAGTGCCTTTATTTTCTTTGTGTTTTCTCTAAAAGTTAAAAGGGAATATGTCCCAGCACTGAATCCTTCATTTCGAGGTTTGAAATGTGCCATCCCTGCAGACTCTGTTTGGAGGAACCACAGGATTTTAGCGCTGGTGCTCGTCCAGAATTCCTAGAACTGTAGTTACATCTTAACTATTGCTTGAACGTCGTAACAGTGATACATTCGTTTCTAATTTCACTTCTAATATTATAGTTAAGTAAAAACTTTCAGCCCAAGTACAAACCCTGCATCCACAGTGACACTTGGCGACACTCAGAGCAGTTATTGTCTCACCTTGTCGGCGCACATGGACACCTTGATGTCCTGCTGGCTGATCTCGTAGTGCCGGATGTTGCCCACGTAGTTCCCGGCGAGTTTCAGGATGTCGGCGGATATGTACTCGAGAACGGCCACGATGTAGAGCGAGACGTGGTAGTCCACTCTGTACCCCAGCACCTCCTGCACACAGCGGAACAACGCCGATCATCACGCTATGCTCGCAATCACGCTTTCCCCATCTCATTTACCCACTCGCAGTCGTATTTAGAGGGATCGATGCACGTTATTCTCCTGTTATTCTATTGCTCGTTTTCCCCATTGAACCCGACGTCAACCAGTCTTAAATGAAGTCGTTTTAGCTCAATATTGCGTTTTAAAATCACCCATTTGTGTCGTATCGTGGACCCTGTATCGGGATCCGTATCGTAATGTGGATATCACTTTAAGCCTTTAATTCAATTACTGGAGAACAACGATACAGTTCTTAACGATACGGTTCTCGACGATACGGTTCTCGACGATACGGTTCTCGACGATACGGTTCTCGACGATACAGTTCGACGATACAGTTCTAGACGATACAGTTCTAGACGATACAGTTCTAGACGATACAGTTCTAGACAATACAGTTCTAGACCGTAGAAGAAAGTACAGACACATGTAGATGTGGTTTACCTTGAGCAGAGGGTGGATCTTGTCGACGGGCAGCAGCAGAGGGTTCCTCCGTTTGCGCTTCTCGATGGCCGACTGAGCGTCCGCGATCGCCCACTTATCGATCGGGTGAGGGAAGGTCTTCTGCACGCGCTCCTGCGGAAACCGAGAGGACCGCTTTACGTCGTGGACACGGACGCTGCGGCACTTTTACGCTCCTTTTCCGCACGCGAACGGACCAGTGCGTCTCAAGCTGAGCCGCCATCACATCGTTTAAGACTTCCGACCGTTTTTAATGTCAAGCTCAGGTCACAATATAATTGCGAGAATTAGAAACTAGCAATCTTAACTATTTTAGAAGCAAAATGAAGTACTTTTAATACAATCTGCTTCTTAGGTGGACGTTCTTGCTTCCTCCCTTCCTCCCTCCTTCATCGCTCCTTCCTCCCTCCTTCCTCCCTCCCTTCCTCCCTCCCTCCCTTCTTCCTCCCTCCTTCATCGCTCCCTCCTTCATCGCTCCCTCCTCCCTCCTTCGTCACTCCCTCTCCCTCCTCTAATCTCCCTCCTCAATTCTCCCCCCTCACTCCCTCTCCCTCCCATACCTACCTCCCATCCCTCCCACCTCTCTCCCTCCCACTTCGCTCTCTCCCTTACTCCTCCCTCGCTCGTCCCTTGCTCCTCCCGCTCCGTCCCTCCCGCTCCGTCCCTCCCGCTCCGTCCCTCCCGCTCCGTCCCTCCCGCTCCGTCCCTCCCGCTCCGTCCCTCCCGCTCCGTCCCTCCCGCTCCGTCCCTCCCTCGATCCCTTCATCGCTCCCTCTGTCCTCCCTTCGTCCCTCCTCCCTTCGTCCCTCCCCCCTTCGCCCCTCCCCCCTTCGTCACTCCTCCCTTCGTCACTCCTCCCTTCGTCACTCCTCCCTTCGTCACTCCTCCCTTCGTCACTCCTCCCTTCGTCACTCCTCCCTTCGTCACTCCTCCCTTCGTCACTCCTCCCTTCGTCACTCCTCCCTTCGTCACTCCTCCCTTCGTCACTCCTCCCTCCGTCACTCCTTGCTCCCTCCCTCCCTCCCTCGCTACCTCCCTCCCTCCCTCGCTACCTCCCTCCCTCCCTCCCTCGCTACCTCCCTCCCTCGCTACCTCGCTCCCTCCCCCCCTCGCTACCTCGCTCCCTCCCCCGCTCGCTCCCTCCCTCCCTCCCTCCCTTCCTCGCTCCCTCCTCACCTCCACGTCTTGCACAGAGCGTGGTTGGGCCACACACAGCATGTTGAGCAGCTGCAGGATCAGCTCCTCGATGTGCTGCAGCGCGTCCTCCTTTGCCTGCAGGTTCGGATGCACCTGCTTCTGCACCTACGACACACAAGGAGAACACTTTAAGAACCTACGACACACAAGGAGAACACTTTAAGAACCTACGACACACAAGGAGAACACTTTAAGAACCAGGAACCTACGACACACAAGGAGAACACTTTAAGAACCAGGAACCTTCGACACACAACGAGAACACTTTAAGAACCAGGAACCTTCAACGCACAACGAGAACACTTTAAGAACCAGGAACCTTTGACACACAACGAGAACACTTTAAGAACCAGGAACCTTTGACACACAACGAGGACACTTTAAGAACCAGGAACCTTACACACAAACACACATAAATCAAAAGAACACAAAGATGAACGTAAAAAAAATAAATAAAAGTAAATATAAATAAATAAAAATGTCTTGTATAGAGCCACCGGTCGAGGATTTAACTGACCAAAACATAATAATAATAAAAAATGTAGTTTTGGAATGACAATTGTTACTGTGCGTATGGACCCTTTAAACGTCAATGAACAAAAACAAACTTAATTCAAGAATGGAGGGAAACGTGAAGTGGAACATGTGATTTCAGTGGAAAAACTGGGATTAACTTCATTTTACATGATTTTACCGTATTTTCCGGACTAAAAGTCGCACCAGCCAAAAAAATGCATAATAAAGAAAAAATACATATACAAGTCGCACTGGAGTATAAGTATATAAGTATAAGTCGCACCCCAGTCAAAACTATGAAAAAAGGTGTGATTTAGAGTCCTGAAAATACGTTTCATTAGATTACGGATTTTGAGATTTTACCGGAAAAATATTTATAGAAATGTTAACTACACAATATTTTTTTTCATTTTACCAACAGATATATTACATGCTTTACTACAAAATGCACTTTTTTGGTGCTCAAAGACAACTTTTTCTTCCATTCTTTGCAATAGAAAAACAAACTAACTGACATTTCTACAGTGGAAACTCAAATATGTAGCTTTTTCCCCCCGAAACAAAAACTTTAAACTATTAGTACCGGTATTTAGATCAGATGTGAGCTCGTTACAATACAATACAGCAGGAATTCCAGAATTTTGATCACTGTTTTTAGACATTTTCTCTGTTCTTTTATGCAATTTGAGGATTTTCACCCCGTGTAAAGTTACATTGTAGGCTCTGCGCCCGCCCGTGCAGGCTCTGCGCCCGCCCGTGCAGGCTCTGCGCCCGCCCGTGCAGGCTCTGCGCCCGCCCGTGCAGGCTCTGCGCCCGCCCGTGCAGGCTCTGCGCCCGCCCGTGCAGGCTCTGCGCCCGCCCGTGCAGGTTCTGCGCCCGCCCGTGCAGGTTCTGCGCCCGCCCGTGCAGGTTCTGCGCCCGCCCGTGCAGGATCTGTGCCATGCTTGTTGCTTGGCGCGCGGCGTTCACAGGGCAGAGGAATGCGTGCAGAGCGACGCGGTGAAAGTGTTGCACATTCCTCGCCTCTGACTAAACAGCAACTCCCTCAAAAACGTGCGGCATTCACTTTCAATTCAGAATAAAACAATGTGACTCCCACCGCGCCAGACCCGGACGTTTGACTGGATTTGACCCAGTTGAAGTGTTTGTTGATCCTGGTGGAGCACATTTATGGACTAAAATAGTGTTTTCATCAAATGCACTGAACTTACACGTTTTACACGTCGTTTTCACGGTATTGCGGCTCAATTTGAGTCATAAAACTTATTTTTTTAACTTGTGCCATGTTTTGGATCCTATGAATAGACAAGTTAATGATTATTTGATGATTGAAATAGTGACAATTATTATTATTTTAAGTTGATTTGTTGCGATTAATAGTTAATGCTGGATTTTGTTTAAATAATGCCAACTTTTCATCTTTTTTCTGATTCATTTTAGGATTAGCATGTGATGTTGTCCCACACAAAGTCTTCAATAAATCTAAACTCTGGAACAGATTTATTTACATCTAGAACAGTAGCAGTAAATCAAAAAGATATAATTCATGCTTTAATGTTTAGTGCATTGTGATATTATATTGTATAGTGATTTTAATGTATTTGTATTGCCTGTAAAGCACATTGACTTGTGTTTTGTAGAAATGGTGGCAGAATATTGTATTACTAAACCTCTGCTCAGTTCAAGTATGAGAATAAAATGAAAGTTGGAAATAAAAACCTGATGATTGCAACAATAATGTAAATGCTTCAGACTACCTCACAGACCGACCCCAGTTTGTGAGAGCCCGGAACTGTGTGTCTGACACTCGGACCTGCAGTGTGGGGGCGCCCCAGGGCACTGTCCTCGCGCCCTTTCCCTTCACCCTTTACACTGCAGACTTCAGACATGACACGGACAGCTGTGTCCTGCAGAAGTTCTCTGACGACTCTGCCATCAACGGACTCATCACGGACGACGATGACGCGGAGTACAGAGGACTGGCGCAGGACTTTGTGGACTGGTGTCAGCGGAACCACCTCCTCATCAACGCGGGGAAGACCAAGCAGATGGTGGTGGATTTCCGCAGACGTCACCCCACTGCCCCCTCACCAGTGAACATCCAGGGACGGGACATTGAGAGAGTGGACTCATACAAGTACCTGGGTGTTCATCTGAACCACAAACTGGACTGGACTCATAACACAGACGCACTGTACAGGAAGAGCCAGAGTCGGCTCTACCTCCTGAGGAGACTCAGGTCTTTTGGAGTGACAGGGCCACTCCTGAAGACCTTCTATGACTCTGTGGTGGCATCAGCTCCTGTACGGTGTGGCCTGCTGGAGCAGCAGCATCACAGAGAGGGAGAGGAAGAGGCTGGACAGAGTCATCAAGAAGTCCAGCTCCGTCCTGGGCTGTGCTCTGGACTCGGTGCAGGAGGTGGGGGACAGGAGGGTCCTGGCTAGATTCACATCTATGCTGGACCATGAGTGTCGCCCCCTGCAGGACACTCTGTCCGCTCTGGAGAGCAGCTTCAGTGAGAGACTGATCCACCCTCGCTGTGGGAAGGAAAGGTTTCACAGGTCTTTCCTTCCTGCTGCTGTCAGACTTTATAACAAACACTGTTAGTACTGAACACTCGCAATACTGACCTAACCATGTGCAATTCTGTCATATGTGCAATTACTGTGAAATTCATGTGCAATCTATGTGCTGTCGTGACACATATTCATGTGCAATTACTGTCGTGATCACATGCAATGGTATTTATGTATTTATTTATTTGTCTATGGGAGTTTTTATTTATTTATTTATTTATAGGAGATCTTCTACTGAAAGTGTTTTTCAGACTTCCTATAAGTGATCTGTTCTTCTGTATCTACCTCTGTATCTACCTGCGTTGCACCAATGAAATTTCCCCATGTGGGACAATAAAGGAATATCTTATCTTAGTTCAGTTCTACTTCCAGTAAAGACCATAAAGTCCATAATCGCAGCGATATCTACAAACTGAATATAATGTAATATAATGTTATATAAATGGAATTTCCCCATGTGGGACAATAAAGGATTATCTTATCTTATCTTATCTTATAATGAGTATTCAGCAGTACGAGTCGCACCAGTGACAATAAAGCTGTAATGGCATAAACATCAGCTTTAAATTTGCAGTATTTAACTGTCTTGTCCCATTCAAGTCGAGAGCACATGGAAAACCAACATGGGACGTTTGTGTGGCTTTACGTCACATTAGAACCTAAACCTCTCCAGACACAAGCATTTTTAACTCTTCAGTACTTGGAAAAACTATAAATATCAAAGCAGAAGTGGATTTTCAAACATCCTGTGGACAGATTCCAGAAGACGCCCAGCAGTGAGTCATGAGCTGAAACTCCGGGGTTTTCCCATTCAAATACTTGACCTGGAGTTACTACGGCGACAGTCACCTGCACAAGAATCTCTACAGATACTGTCCTAGCACTGAGGCTGTGATGTGGGGTTACTACGGTGACAGAGTCACCTGCACTGAGGCTGTGATGAGGGGTTACTACGGTGACAGAGTCACCTGCACTGAGGCTGTGATGTGGGGTTACTACGGTGACAGAGTCACCTGCACTGAGGCTGTGATGTGGGGTTACTACGGTGACAGAGTCACCTGCACTGAGGCTGTGATGTGGGGTTACTACGGTGACAGAGTCACCTGCACTGAGGCTGTGATGTGGGGTTACTACGGTGACAGAGTCACCTGCACTGAGGCTGTGATGTGGGGTTACTACGGTGACAGAGTCACCTGCATTGAGGCTGTGATGTGGGGTTACTACGGTGACAGAGTCACCTGCACTGAGGCTGTGATGTGGGGTTACTACGGTGACAGAGTCACCTGCACTGAGGCTGTGATGTGGGGTTACTACGGTGACAGAGTCACCTGCATTGAGGCTGTGATGTGGGGTTACTACGGTGACAAGAGTCACCTGTACTGGGGCTGTGATGTGGGGTTACTACGGTGACAGAGTCACCTGCATTGAGGCTGTGATGTGGGGTTACTACGGTGACAGAGTCACCTGCACTGAGGCTGTGATGTGGGGTTACTACGGTGACAGAGTCACCTGCATTGAGGCTGTGATGTGGGGTTACTACGGTGACAAGAGTCACCTGCACTGAGGCTGTGATGTGGGGTTACTACGGTGACAGAGTCACCTGCATTGAGGCTGTGATGTGGGGTTACTACGGTGACAAGAGTCACCTGTACTGGGGCTGTGATGTGGGGTTAGTACGTAGTATGAATGTGATATGAGTGCAAATGATTGGTGGTCTGAGGGGCCAATGGCACAGATTGTAAGCCGCACTTCTGTCAGTCTGCCCCAGGGCAGCTGTGGCCATCATCACCACAGATTATGGAGTGAAAGAATAATGCAATGTTAAGTGTTTTTAATCCATGCACAGGACTATGGACTGAAACTGAACTGTGCAGGTGGAGAGAGGGAGAGAGAGGGAAAGAGAGAAAGAGACAAGGAAGGAAAGATAGGTGTTTTCATGTGATGTCAGAACAGGAGCGTTGGCTCCAGCTGAGGACACGCCCTTCAGCTCCAGCTGAGGACACGCCCTTCAGAAGCTGAGGACACGCCCTCCAGAGGCTGAGGACATCATAAAAATAGATCTGATTCTCATTTTTTTCACACCATGAACTCTTCTTTGGGGCTGAAGAGGAACAATATTTTTGAGGTTTAGTGTTTATCGTGTCTTTTCTTTGTACGAGTTAAATTGTGTATATATGGTAATTACACATAAATACTGATACTTATGCGAGTAGTAGTGAACAAGGCTCCAAGAAAACTGAAATAATAATAAAACTAATATAGTCAGTTTGAACCAGGACAGAGCTGAATATTAACAGTACCATTTCAAAACAACAATACGGCAACAAGGCAAAAAAGTATACATATATATTCAAATTTAGTGTATTTCTATTAAAGTCTTTTGAGCACGAGTGACACGACAAAAGCCCCGACTCGGGTCAAATACTCGCTGAAGTGGAAAAAACCAACACGGCGTTTCTCCAAATCTCAACAGAAGATATTATTAACTCAAATCTGCAACGTCGTGAGAACGGACGTGGAAAGGAACGAACGGCACAAATGATCTGGTATTTGAAAGGTTGTGTGTATTCTGGGAAGCCCGACAATCGTTTCAGAAGTCGACAAGTCAAACTATGATTTCTACTTCACGTTGAGGCTATATTTAATACATAATCAATCAAATAAATGTGGGAATATGACGACTGAAGAAGTCTCGATCGGGAATATTTACGAATAAAGAGTTATTGATGAAACTCACATTTTTTTATGGATAGTTTTTGACATTCTTATCTATTAATCTTGCCGTCTTTGTCACATGAGCTATTTGCCCTGGGACGATCATCAATAACGTCGCTAATCACAACAACAACAAAAATCTAGAATCTGTAAAAATAACCAGGTTCCAATGATGTAAATCCACAAAAAAGTATGAAAATTAAGGCTGAAACGAACGATTATTTTATCAGTCGACTGGTCAGGGATTCTTTTTAAGATATATATTTTTTTGCATGTTTTTATTTTTATTTAGAAAATAGATCAAGCAAAAACAACAACAACAGAAAGAGGGAGCAAAAAAAAAACACAAAAACATGAGAAAAAAAACAACAAAACTAGGTAGGACATAAGGCAAGTAAAGGAGTAAAAGTAGAAAATAAGAAAGTGGCATGAACAAATAAAAATAAATGAAAGAAAATAAAAAGTTTAAAAAAAAACAATAATTAAAAATACATAAAATAATAATAGTAAAAACAAATCAAATAGAAAATTAAACACATTTTAAACCAAAGAAAATGTGAAATAATGGTGAAGGAAGACTAGCAAGAGAATATTTATGAAGAACTAATTGTCCAGTGTTAATGTACAGTTCAGATAACGACTAAAATCATAACAATACAGCTATGGTTATTTTTCATAGTCGACTAGTTACTATTAGGAACGTCAAGGTTATTCGGTGAATCGATAATCGTGATTATTCAAGTCAAAATGCAATCGTAAGAACCAAAAAGTAATCATCGTGACATTTGTATAGACAAAAATAAGTTTCAGTTCAATCTAAAGTCCAAAACATTCACCTAAATGTAAATACCGTATTATAAGGAGTATAAGTCGCACCAGCCAAAAAATCCATAATAGAGTAGAAAAATACATACATAAGTCGCACTGGAGTATGAAATGCAGTTGCAAGTGTGAAAATAACAATAATATCACAAGTATAAGTATAAATATAAGTATAAGTACAAGTCGCACCCCGGCCAAAACTATGAAAAACGGTGCGACTTATAGTCCAGAAAATACGGTAAGAGTTTCCTCACAATAATTGTATCACTAACATTTGATACCGTAGCGTACCTCGTTACGATTAGATGATTAATTCCACGCAGCCCTGATGGAAACCCGACGTGTGTGTGTGAGTGTTTGTTGCGTGTATGTGTGTGTGTGTGTTTGTTGTGTGTGTGCGTGTGCGTGCGGGGTCACGTCATCGACCTCAGGCTGATGTCACCGTTATGATTCATACGGTGACATCATCCCCATTAAAGCGACAGTCTGGGGAACCGCAGCAGACGATACGCACACACGGAGCGTTTTGTTTGTAACGGCGGATTTAAAGAACGAACAAAAGAAGACGAGTCTGAGAATAAGCCCCTCATTCTGAACCACAACACGGTCTGAAGTGGTATTGATGATTAATAAACCGCAGGGCTCGCAATTGTTCAAGATAAATAATAATACGCTTTCTTTCAACACGTCCCAACTGAACTCTAGGGGGCGTCGAGTCGGTTATTATTTTTGCGCGTTCTTTTCGTCAATCGTTTCGTTGTGTCCGAAATAAAGTATTTTCCGAACTATAAGTCGCACCAGAGTATAAGTCGCACTAGAGTTTAAGTCGCACTAGAGTATAAGTCGCACTAGAGTATAAGTCGCACTAGAGTATAAGTCGCACCAGCCAAAAAATTCATAATAGAGAAGAAAAAAACATATATAAGTTGCACTAGAGTATGAAATGTGGTGTGAAAATAACAAATAATATCACAAATAAATCGCTGTGGACTATAAGTATATAAGTATGAGTCAAAAATAAACGGAATTAAAGTGAAAATAACGGCACAGATTTCAGCAGAATTGACAATTATATTGGAGGTAAGTGATATTGACGCTCGGTTGATTTACTTGCGGTTAAAATAGACATATTTCGCCAGTGAAAAAGTATTAGAAGAGGGAAAAAGCAGAGTTCCCCGCATGCCAGACCACGCCCCCTGATGTGACGCGATGCCGACTGTATCTTATCAAATATTTTGCATTCCTTCCAAACCACTTTCGCAATATTACCTTTTTTTATTTTTGTATTGCTCAATCTCGAAATTAGGCAGGAGCGACTTGCCGGGCAAATGAAGCATGTGAAGTTTCCAATTCTAAATAAAGAGGCATTAAATGTGACCGAGACGAGCAGAAGTCATGACCTCTGAGGGGGAAACCTGTGGTCCGTGTAGATGTTATTTAGAACATCATGAATACACCAGATTATGAGGTTGGAAACTGTGGCAGATTAAACTTCCTGATTTTGGGGGTTTTCTGCTAATCCTTAAAACACAAACCTTTTCTTTTTTTTCTCCGTTGGTGCCCTTTTTTTACCTCTTAAACTGTGGATTTGTGATTTCCAGTGCGTTCTCCCGTAATCTTGTCACAGTCACTATAAAATGATATACCGTATTTTCCAGACTATAAATTGCACCTTTTTTTCTGGCTGGGGTGCGACTTATACTTATATACTTATACTCCAGAGCGACTTATATGTGATATTATTTGTTATTTTCACACTTGCAATCGCATTTCATACTCCAGTGCAACTTATATATGTTTTTTCTTCTCTATTATAAATTTTTTGGGCTGCTGCGACTTATACTCCGGTGCGACTTTTACTCCGGTAAATACAGCACTCGATATTCTAATCATGCATATTTTCACAACAATATTGTCAAAATATTGTCCGTCTGTGCTCACAGTTTTAATATGACAGGAGCAATGGATCCTTGGAGTTTCCTGTATAAACTTCCCTGTAGTTCAGAATCACTTCAGGAGCCTTAATCATCGACTATAAAACGCTGACTAAACTGTTTTGGATTAAGTTCGTTTGCGATGACGAACCACGAGAACAGCTGCAGGACCAGTTATTTGACTCGATTTTCAACCGTTTTATCCTTTTAGACACAATAACTCTGGTGTGCGTTTTTTAAAGAAGGAAAGACGAGTTCTGAGGACGTGTTAAGTACTTCGTGTACTCAGTAGAACACGACATACTGCTGCTACAACTGCAATCCGCAACTAAAATGAGTCGTAAAGGAGCTGAAACACCAAAATACATGAGCTTCATCCAATCAAAGTGCGTTGCATACTTCTCGACATGTAAAATCCCTGCTCTCTTACGACACACAGTTAAAACGTGCGACTTGACGAGGTGAGAAAAAGGATTTGATCATAAAAATGTGTAGAAACGGCGAGTCTGTTGTGTTTTTGGCCTGTGGTTTGCTCGACAGCGGGAAACGGCCGCTCTCGTCAGGCCCGTTTGTCAAAATCTGTCACCGCTTCAGCGCGTCTGGGCAAGCGAGCCGCCGTCGTTCTGGGGAAACGCAGTTTCTCGGAATATTTTGATAAGTTAGCAGCTTCTAACTGTGATGAGTGGACATGTTCGAGAAGGGGAGGAGACTTGGTTGAAATGACGAGAAGGGGAGGAGACTTGGTTGAAATGATAAAGTGTTAAGATTGTCAGGGCAGAACTGAAGACGTTTCTGCTCTTTTTGCTCCCGACGGTTACTAGGGCTGCGACTAATGATTTTTCTATTTTATTTATTGTATTCATTTTTTATTCTTATTTCTATTCTTATTCTCATTTCATTCTCATTTCATTCTCATTTCATTCTCATTTCATTCTCATTTATTTTATTTTACTTATTCCATTTATTTTATTTTTCTATTTGTTTAATCTATTGATTTCATTGATTTATTTTTATATTTTTGCCTTTTAGTGGGACAAACAAAAAGTGACAATGACAACATCATTTACGTGGTCGACTAGTCAAACGATTATTTCTACTGAGACTTTTTAAATACATTAATACATTATCAACCAGATAAAAGGTGAAATATGGAGATTTTCAGATGGAGATGGTTTGGAAATGTACAGTAGAATGAAATATATAGAACAAATAAGAAGTTGGTATTCAAAGTTTTGGTACAACATGCATATAAAATATCAATACAGAGATAAATAGAATACATTAATTATAAATAGCAGAGTTGTTGCATTAAGGCTGAATTTGCTGCTCTGAAAACGTGACTTATTTATAAAAGACGACTGTGTTCTGATATCAGGTGCATTGTGGACGTGAAACTCCAAAGCATTTTGTAGCTCTACATAATCAAAACATACATTTAGTCAACTTTTAACATATTTTAGATATATCCATTAATACAGCGACTAGCACGTGTAGTGAAAGAGAACGTGAAGCGTGAGGAGTGAGAGTACGGCTGCCTGGAGAGTCCAAAATGACACTAAATTACATTTTTATACAGCTCAATATAAGTCCGGTCACCGCTTTCATCTCAGCGAGTTCAAACGGGCGCGACTGACAGGTGGATTAGCCAATCGGGGGGCACGTCAAGGTCCATCTGTATCAGGACAAATGTGGATATGTGAGGAAACGGCAAAACATATCACACGGACTGAAAAACAACTTAATGAGCGACAATCTGAGGTGAGAGAAGTTTGATTTTGTTCTGAATGGTGACGACCAGTGAGCTTCTTTTTTCACACGAGTCAGTGAAACAAACGCATCTGATTGCACAGTTCTGTTTGAGTTTGGCTCGAGGCGAGACAGAGGGAGATGTGACTAGACTCGCTCTTCGTAAAGAATTGAAGAAGCGTATTCTGGATGGCAGGCATTGAGAGCAGAGGACGCAGAGGATGCAGAGGACGCAGAGGATGGGGACAGCTGGAGGCGGGTGTAACAGGGGAGAAAAAGTAGTTGAAATTACGATTCTAATTCAACAGCAATAGTAATTCTCAGTCCGATTGTGCCGAAAATATACTTCATAAAATGTAATACAGTTAGTGACAGTTATATGTAGTTTCAGCTGTGGCAGAATTTGCAGAATGATCATGTCTGAGGTTATTTCCGTGTTAATTTACATGACACAAGTGCCACAAAACGCAGTTAAAAATACATATTCTAACTCAAGTAGAGAATAGTACTTCACTACTTAACTTACTTTGCTGATGCTGCTACTAAAATGACTAACAGTGGTTGAAACAGAGGTCTCATAATATACAGAAACAAATATTATGGGATGTTGAAGTAAGAAGTATCTACTGAGTGGATGGAAAACCCCAATAATGACAAATAGCATTATTTATAGGATACAGAGTTGATATGAGGATGAATAATGAATAATCTATGATACATGTTCACACATTTCACGTCTGCGACAACAACAGAATCCCCCCATCGTCTAAAACAACGGAGCAAAAATTGGTTTTACAAAATATGGCAGCACAATAAACAAATCGCAAAACTATCAACGTTGCATAACAGGGTAACACAATCCTCAATATCACGACAAACTAAATATATTACAATAACGCCATAGTCCTCCATCTGACAGAAATGCACCGTTTCATTAAAAAAGGCAGACAATATTTATTATTTATCTAAAGTCCTAAATTAGCCTTGATATAATGATTACGATTTTGCTTTGACAAAGTCTGAACATTAATGTAAGACATTTAGCTTCAATATAACTGAAACGATCGCATCAACATTGCATCAACATTGTATATATTCATATATCAATATTGCTGTCATATTTTATGCTTGTGGTATAGACATAATCATAGAAGTAACTATATTACATCATTGACCAGTGCCTTTTTTGATCAATAGAAAAATGGCATTTAAACAAAATTGCTTGTGCCACCAGAGTCTCAGAATAAACCTGTGAGAAACACTGAACTACAAGACGCTTTTAAATGTTGTAAACAAACAAAACTCCAAATTATGGAATGGAGGAGAAAATGAAGTCCAACAGAGTGAGACTTATTTATGAAAAACTGGGATTAATCTCAGAATATGACAGAACAAGATGAATCAAGGTGGCAAATTATTATCATTTTCAACTATTAAAACAGGAAACTCAGGCAAGTTCCTATGTTTGTGAATTATGTTCATTAGCAATGGCAATAAACCTTGTATGATTCTGAAACTATGATTACACTTTTGCTGACATGTCATGATGAAGACAATTTGGGATTATTAGGTTTACACTAAATACTTACAGAAATGTAGGTTTTACTGAATAAATACTTACAGAAATGTTCAGCCCACAATAGTTTTACATTTTAACCACAGATATTGCATTTTTTACTACAAATACCATTCAAAGTCGTTGCTTATGTCGTTGTTGTCATGACATTAGTATTCAGACGTCAGTTAATCTTTGACAATGCTTCATATTCTGCTTCACTTCGCATACATCGGGGGTCTACGCGTTCCTGGAGCTAACAACACTTATGAATTTATGACCAAAAACTGTGCATAATCCGAGCCCCGGTGCAGCGCTCGTCCCCGTCGGCGCTGTCAGACGCCTCTGCTGGCTGCCGTGCGTGAATGCATGTGGGTGAAAAACACTTTGTACAATGTCCCCGAAAACGCGGCGTTACCTTTCGCAGCGCTTGCACGAAGAGGCCCCTCCATTTGTGACTGTTCTCCTCACTGGAAAAGTCGTAGATCTGCTGGGGCTGCATGGCTGTAGCGGCTCCTGGCGTTGCCGTGCTCCGGGCTGAACTGTCAGCATCGGCCCCGGGTTGCGAGTCCTGTGGGTGGGTCGGTCCGGGACGAGCGCCGCGGGGGGGAAAATCCAGACACTGCGCGGCGAATAAAACGATCCTAAAGCCCCGCGGCCGGTTCCGTGTCGAGTCGGTCCCCGCAAACCGCAGCTACATTGGTAAATAAGCACATGTAGCGATAAAGTTACGGCGCTAGCTGCTGGGCTAATGCGGCTAGCCTGCTGGAAACAAGCTAATTTAATGCTAGGTGGAGCGCTAATGGCTAATAATAATGTTGCTACGTTTTGTGCTGGATTCTTTCAAAACGCGTGTAACAGGCACGTCAACTTCGAGGTAAAGTCAAGACATTTGCGTTGAATTGTTAGCAACCAACAGCGCCAATAAGCCGCGTTTGGTTATTTTGTGCCAAACACCTGTAAGATCACCAGAGCTAACGAGCTAACAAACTAGCTAATGCTAACTCCAGGCCCTCGGTGAGTTTTATGTTGTGGCACACGACCCGTTTAGATCCAAACAAGGCACACTTTCTCTGGCGCCGTTTGCTTCACATTTAGTCATTTTCCCCAGGGCGATCGGATGCTTTGGTAAATCCCGTAAATCCCCACAACAGAGGCAAGGTCCGGGGTCCGGGAAGAGAGCGGTCAGCAGCAGCCAGGCAGGCAGCGGTGTTTTTGGGGTAAAGTCGGAGATGTTCCGCTTGGTGTCTCCCTCTGCGCTGTCTGTCAGG
>NW_027315846.1:4703662-4708662 GCF_026437365.1 Eucyclogobius newberryi
TCTGCGTCAAAAGACGTCCTGTACTCTTAGTCTGGACAAATCGTGCCCAAAAACGTCCTGTACTCTTAGTAGGGACAAATCGTGCCCAAAAACGTCCTGTACTCTTCAGTTTGGGCCACTCAAAGAGCCCGCTTCCCTCTTGAGAGCAGCGCATTGCTTCAAATATCCGTGTTATTGGCAAAATTCGTTGTGTAAAACGTAAAATTGCGCTCTGTTTAGCACATTTCAGACGAGAACAATGAAGGTCTGGCGGTCTTTCTCATCGGTTAAAACTAACCATGTTGTTGGCATCCAAGTGTGGCATTACCGCCAGACTTTATTCTTTGGTGTTTCATTTTTTATTCTTTAGACTTTATTCTTTATGTCGCCCAGGCGTGTTCCGTGTTCTAACTGAGTCCAGATGACTACATCTGAAGTTTTTTCTACAACTTTATTCTTTAGACTTTGTGCTTTGTTTTATTCTTTAGACTGTTATTCTTTACTTTATTTTTTAGACTTTGTGCTTTACTTTATTCTTTAACTGTTATTCTTTACTTTATTCTTTAACTGTTATTCTTTACTTTATTCTTTAGACTTATTCTTTACTTTATTCTTTAGACTTATTCTTTACTTTATTCTTTAGACTTTATTCTTTGGACTTTATTCTTTTTACTTTACTTACTTTATTCTTTAGACTTTAGGCAAGGCAAGTTTATTTGTGAGCACATTTCATACACATGTGCTTCACACAGCAGGAAAAATGCATTAAAATCACAAATAAATTACAGAAACAGAAATACAATAAAATTAACTAATTAAGAAAATTAAAAAATTAAAAAAACACCTAGCCACAAAGGGTAAGGTCTTTTCGGAACTAATTATTGTCTAAACTAATGAAATCACGAAACAATTTAAGAAATAAAAGAGAAGAGTGCAAAGAAAAATCCTTTCAGTCGTATGCACAGCTAAACAAAACTGATTTTAGCTTAGATTTGAACATTGTCAGAGTTGAAGCCTGTTTCACACCATGCCGGTCCATGTTTAGTCCTGACTCTGCACCAGCAGGAGGCCGGTCCATGTTTAGTCCTGACTCTGCACCAGCAGGAGGCCGGTCCATGTTTAGTCCTGACTCTGCACCAGCAGGAGGCCGGTCCATGTTTAGTCCTGACTCTGGCACCAGCAGGAGGCCGGTCCATGTTTAGTCCTGACTCTGGCACCAGCAGGAGGCCGGTCCATGTTTAGTCCTGACTCTGGCACCAGCAGGAGGCCGGTCCATGTTTAGTCCTGACTCTGCACCAGCAGGAGGCCGGTCCATGTTTAGTCCTGACTCTGCACCAGCAGGAGGCCGGTCCATGTTTAGTCCTGACTCTGGCACCAGCAGGAGGCCGGTCCATGTTTAGTCCTGACTCTGGCACCAGCAGGAGGCCGGTCCATGTGTAGTCCTGACTCTGGCACCAGCAGGAGGCCGGTCCATGTTTAGTCCTGACTCTGCACCAGCAGGAGGCCGGTCCATGTTTAGTCCTGACTCTGGCACCAGCAGGAGGCCGGTCCATGTTTAGTCCTGACTCTGGCACCAGCAAGAGGCCGGTCCATGTTTAGTCCTGACTCTGGCACCAGCAGGAGGCCGGTCCATGTTTAGTCCTGACTCTGGCACCAGCAGGAGGCCGGTCCATGTTTAGTCCTGACTCTGGCACCAGCAGGAGGCCGGTCCATGTTTAGTCCTGACTCTGGCACCAGCAGGAGGCCGGTCCATGTTTAGTCCTGACTCTGGCACCAGCAGGAGGCCGGTCCATGTTTAGTCCTGACTCTGCACCAGCAGGAGGCCGGTCCATGTTTAGTCCTGACTCTGGCACCAGCAGGAGGCCGGTCCATGTTTAGTCCTGACTCTGGCACCAGCAGGAGGCCGGTCCATGTTTAGTCCTGACTCTGCACCAGCAGGAGGCCGGTCCATGTTTAGTCCTGACTCTGCACCAGCAGGAGGCCGGTCCATGTTTAGTACTGACTCTGGCACCAGCAGGAGGCCGGTCCATGTTTAGTCCTGACTCTGGCACCAGCAGGAGGCCGGTCCATGTTTAGTCCTGACTCTGACACCAGCAGGAGGCCGGTCCATGTTTAGTCCTGACTCTGGCACCAGCAGGAGGCCGGTCCATGTTTAGTCCTGACTCTGGCACCAGCAGGAGGCCGGTCCATGTTTAGTCCTGACTCTGGCACCAGCAGGAGGCCGGTCCATGTTTAGTCCTGACTCTGGCACCAGCAGGAGGCCGGTCCATGTTTAGTCCTGACTCTGGCACCAGCAGGAGGCCGGTCCATGTTTAGTCCTGACTCTGGGCACCAGCAGGAGGCCGGTCCATGTATAGTCCTGACTCTGGCACCAGCAGGAGGCCGGTCCATGTTCAGTCCTGACTCTGGCATCAGCAGGAGGCCGGTCCATGTTTAGTCCTGACTCTGGCACCAGCAGGAGGCCGGTCCATGTATAGTCCTGACTCTGGCACCAGCAGGAGGCCGGTCCATGTTTAGTCCTGACTCTGGGCACCAGCAGGAGGCCGGTCCATGTTTAGTCCTGACTCTGGGCACCAGCAGGAGGCCGGTTCATGTTTAGTCCTGACTCTGGCACCAGCAGGAGGCCGGTCCATGTTTAGTCCTGACTCTGGCACCAGCAGGAGGCCGGTCCATGTTTAGTCCTGACTCTGGCACCAGCAGGAGGCCGGTCCATGTTTAGTCCTGACTCTGGCACCAGCAGGAGGCCGGTCCATGTTTAGTCCTGACTCTGGCACCAGCAGGAGGCCGGTCCATGTTTAGTCCTGACTCTCGCACCAGCAGGAGGCCGGTCCATGTTTAGTCCTGACCCTGGCACCAGCAGGAGGCCGGTCCATGTTTAGTCCTGACCCTGGCACCAGCAGGAGGCCGGTTCATGTTTAGTCCTGACTCTGGGCACCAGCAGGAGGCCGGTCCATGTTTAGTCCTGACTCTGGGCACCAGCAGGAGGCCGGTCCATGTTTAGTCCTGACTCTGGCACCAGCAGGAGGCCGGTCCATGTTTAGTCCTGACCCTGGCACCAGCAGGAGGCCGGTCCATGTTTAGTCCTGACTCTGGCACCAGCAGGAGGCCGGTCCATGTTTAGTCCTGACTCTGGCACCAGCAGGAGGCCGGTCCATGTTTAGTCCTGATTCTGGGCACCAGCAGGAGGCCGGTCCATGTTTAGTCCTGACTCTAGGCACCAGCAGGAGGCCGGTCCATGTTTAGTCCTGACTCTGGCACCAGCAGGAGGCCGGTCCATGTTTAGTCCTGACTCTGGCACCAGCAAGAGGCCGGTCCATGTTTTGTCCTGACTCTGGGCACCAGCAGGAGGCCGGTCCATGTTTAGTCCTGACTCTGGCACCAGCAGGAGGCCGGTCCATGTTTAGTCCTGACTCTGGCACCAGCAAGAGGCCGGTCCATGTTTTGTCCTGACTCTGGGCACCAGCAGGAGGACGGTCCCTGAGGTCCTCAGAGTCCGAGATGGTTCATATGGCACTAACATGTCCAAGATGTACTTTGGTGCTAGGCCATGGAGAGACTTGTACACAAGCAGAGCTGCTTTAAAGTCTATTCTCTGAGCCACAGGAGCCAGTGCAGAGACCTGAGAACAGGACTAATGTGATCATACTTCCTGGTTCTAGTCAGGACCCGAGCAGCAGCGTTCTGGATGTACTGCAGCTGTTTTACAACTCGTTTGGAGAGGCCAGTGAGCAGGCCATTACAGTAGTCTAATCTACTGGAGACAAACGCATGGATAAGTCTCTCTAAATCTGGGTTGACACTATATTTTTGATTTTGGCAATGTTTTTTAGATGGTAAAAAGCTGCTGATGTTATTGATTTGACGTGGCTATTAAAGTTCAAGTCTGAGTCCATTATTACCCCCAGATTTCTAATTTGGTTTGTAGGTTTTAGAGCGAGACTCTGGAGGTGACCGCTAACACTTTCTCTTTGTTTCTGTGGGCCAAAAACGATTATTTCAGTCTTGTCTGAGTTCAGCTGGAGAAAGTTGTTTTGCATCCACACACTGATCTGTTGGATGCAGTGACAGAGTGAATCCACTGGTCCATAGTCACCTGCCAACAGTGAAACATAGATCTGAGTGTCGTCTGCATAATTGTGATAGGACACATTTTCACTGCGTATCAACTGACCTAACGGCAGCATGTAGTAGGGTTGTGTTCAAAATATCAATACGGCGATATATCGTCATGGACTGGATACGGAGTCACAGTATCGATATTTTTATTTTTGTGGCCCGTAGGCTTCAAACGAGGTGGAATAGTACTTTTAATATGCTGTTTGTGCTGCGCTCCTCTTGGTCAAGGTGAGAAGGAGCTGTGGACCTGATCAGAAGCTGATCTGTGCAGAAGATGCTGCTGCAGCAGGTTCAGACCAGGCCAATTGTTTGGCAAGAAACATGCAATAATTTACTAGAATGTGTTCCTTATATTTCTATTTGGATCAGTTGGTTGGATGTATTAAGTTATTAGAGCAGAATGGATTTATAAATAAGTGCAAATTTCATACATTTTCTTATTCAGAGTAAAAACATTACCCATTTGGTACATTTTTAAGACCCTTTTTTCAAAAATGTATCGGGATATGTATCGTAATGAGGGAATTGTATCGGAATATACAAGTATCGGGATACGTATCGTATCGCATACACACATTATATATATATATATATATATATATATATATATATATATATATATATATATATATATATATATATATATATATATATATATATATAAAATAGAATGTATTTGTGTTTGTTTATGTCAAATAGGCCAGTGAATCAAATTCATATTTTTGGAATACATACCAAACTTTATTCAAGTTACACATGCCATACACATTTGCTTCCAGTAGTTGTCACAGTAGTAAGCGTTACAGTAGTAAGCAATGCAATAGGTGAAAAAATATAGTATAAAGTCTAAAAATGTATTCATTCAGAATAATAATTGTACCCACAACCCATTACCTAAAAAAAAA
>NW_027315846.1:4713662-4756162 GCF_026437365.1 Eucyclogobius newberryi
TCTGACGCACGCACGACGCACTGATTGATCATATTTGACTCGCGGCGGTTGGATCCTTCCCTGTTTTGCACTCGCTCACTAGCTAAAACTAACTTTCTAAACGAGCGATTTCCCCCGAATTTCGACCACAAACGACCGAAACACCGCGAACAAACTCGACTTTGGCGTGTTTTCTCGCTGCGCACGGACGTAAACAAAGTATGCACGTTGTTTCTTTGCACAAATACTACACAGAACGTATTACACTTACCCAAACAAAGACGATCACAACCAACACAACACAACGCGCAGCAGCAGCACACATGGAGCAGAGGGGACTGTAGCGCGACCCCGGAACACAGCGCCCCCTTGTGGAGCCGGAAGACACGAGTCGTTATTTCCTAAAAAAAACAACTTAAAAAAACATATTATGCTTTTTTATGGTGAATATTTAGTACAAATCATCATCGTGTAGATTTAGAAAAATAAAAAAAAATTACAATAGATAATTAAACGTCTAAAACCGTTTAAATTCCAACGTATAAGCCCCGCCCCTTCGTCGTGTATCGTGACAAGCAACAGATTTGTATTTACATTTTTGTTGATTTTAATGACTACAATATAATTCAGAACTTTACATGCATAACCCGGAGTCTGAATTGTTTTAATGATAATAATAAGCGAATAGCGAGCAGGGGGAGGAGATGGGGGGTATGTGAAAACGCTACACGCTAAACATGCACAAATCAATCAAAATCAATCAAAATACCATTCTGATTAAGTTAGGAATGAAGGAATTCTGTACAAACATGGTCAAAAGATCATAAAAGTTGATTTGACATAATATCTTCTCTTTATGCAGGATATTATGAGAAAGTTATTAAAACAGTTGTAACTCCAGCACTATAGAGACAGTATGGCGCAATTAAACTAAATTAAACAATGAAGTACAAGTACAATGTCTATATATATTTGTGTCTATTTATCTTGGCCTAATTCTTTCCCATAAGGAGTGTGGGGAACTTTTATATTATCTAAACAAAGATTTTATTTGTTGTAAATGTTGCATAGTTTTGAAGGATGTGGACATAAATATAATTAAAGCAATAAAATATAATAGTATAATTTGTCTGGAGTACGACCTAAAGGACTGAAGATGGAAACATGTTGGTGATACTCATGAACACGTGTCCAATAAATAAGAATTAAAAACCACTGCTATAGGATGTCAAATGTACCAGGTTTACACGACACAATAAACCACACAACTGACCTGTGTTTATTTTATTTTATTAAAAACAACAAACACAAACTTTTTTTTTTTTTTTTACCTCATAAAAGAATAGTATTTGTAATGAATCTGATATATTATTTTGAGTCGACACCAGTGATGAAAAAGTGAAAGCTTCTCCTCGTCTCATAGCAACTTTCAAATAACTACATTGTCCTATTTATTTACACAATGGCACATAATCTCTCATCGGCATCGGAAATACAAATATAACGTGAAAACTTATTAATGGCAGATTATAGCAAACATTCATTTGTCATAAGAGACATTTGCTGCTTAATTTATAATGATTTATCACCATTAGCCTGGGCGTTCTGTAGGGAAATATACAAATACACTTTATTTTCATCTAATCATTCAACAGGTTTCAGGCCGTCAGTACTATAAAACCGGCTGAACACGTTTACATTTGAATGCTAATGGTTCTGCGTTAAAAGATCAGATTTTTCTAAATATTTTCTAGGTAATACTTTCACAACAAATAAAAAAAAAACACATGCTTTTTCCATAGATTGTGACATGAATACAAACCGTTAAAAGATAAAATACATAAAATAATCCAATTTCATTAACACACAGTTATTTTTGCAAGAAGCGGATGTTAAAAAGTAAAAAAAAAAAGAAAAATACTAAATCCGACAGTTTCTTTGTGCAAATTATTCAAGTCTTGCTGCTAAATTAAAAAAAATGTTTAGTGCGAGATTAGTACCACTTTATAATCGCCTGCACGTGAGGTCAAACTGTTTTTCAGTATAATTTGCTGTTAACGGTCAGAAAATGCACTCGTTTTGACCTGATTTGTGGTTAACAGCTCTAAAATTCAGCGTGAAACAAAAACTGCCACAAATTTCAATGTCTTAAAAGCTCAAAATGATGAACTAAGGTGAAATCCTTGGTTCACTACAGCAACAAAAAGCACAAGTTCAAGCGAGAACATTGATATGAAGACCCTGTCCTTAACAAAAGATAATCAGATTAAACAATTTGTGCTTAACATAGATTAACAGATTCCAGCCGTTTATCTGAAACGTTAACATATAATTCTACAGCGTGAATGCCTCTTCTAGACAGTGCGTTTCTTCTACAGTGCGAAACAGAACTCATTGTGCGTTTCCCGTGTAATGCAGAGTTCATGTCGACAGCAGCACTATTATAAACTACAATAACTAATACTATAAATGGCCGTTCATGTAATATACTGTCCAAATGAAAATATTAGATTATTTTTCCAAAACGGACAAAACGTTGATCATTTCTGCATTTTTTGGGCGACAATTCTACTGATCATTAAAGGGCCCATTACAGAGTTTTATGATTTTCTACTTTTGACTTTATTTGGTGTATTAGTACCTGTTGTAAGTATAAATTACTGTTTTACACCAATCGAGTAGGAATTTGTTGGAAAAAAAGTTGAAAAATTTGTAGAACATGACAGGAAATGACATCACACCAGGGACATTTCTCATTCCAGTCAAAGTTTATGCAGAATTTACACAAAGAAACAACTTTTTTGACTCTTCAAACATTAATTCAACAAAATAAAGTCGCTCTCATATATTTCTATTCGTCAGATTAAAAACATTGTGACATTAGATGAGTTTTGGCCCAGTGTTTGCTGGGTAATTTCCTAGTGTGATGTCATCGATTACAAACAGGAAGTCAAAATATAAACCTAAAAAAATGTGTGTATAATTTTTAGCAACATTTAAAATATACATTATCTTAACTGCATTTCAGTTCAACGAGTCGTCCGACCTGTAGGGGGCGTTGTGGAGATACTTCTAAAATTGATTCTTTACTGTGTCGATTGTGTCGTCTGAACCTCAGTGGGATTTTCCTTTTTAAACATGAATAAAACAATAATTGAAATACAGTTTTTTTTTTACCTCCTCGGCGTGCAGTGCGTCACACGACCAGCGAGTGGCCGAGGTCGTCGGCTAAAACCGCGTCGACGGTCAAACGTGATGCCTGAACTCAAGTGACAGACGTGCCTGAGATGATTTGGTAAACATCATGAACTAGTCCAAACATCACTTCCTTGACTGGCGATAACATTTCAAAATAAATGGTAAAAGGCAACGATTTAAAGGCGTGGTTCTGAAAAGTAAGTCCAGAGTGGGGGCTTGGGGTTTAAATGATCCAAAAGTGTGTTTATTTGTACAAAAATGAAGCAAAAGCCCTTCATTTATCATGGTTCTAAAACCCACAGACGAGATCAATCAAATTCTATTATGAGTTTTAATCTATTTTATTCCAGCAGAGAATCTGAAGCTCTTCTGGAGTTAATTTAGAAGTGTAGTTTCAGTTCTAAACTCCTCCAGTCGCTGCACTTTCTTCAGAAGTGACAACGAGAGATGGAACAGCTCCTGAAACCTCGTCCAGAGACTACCATTTAAAACTAGTTAAACCATTTAAACCCAGTTAAAACCATTTAAAACCAGTTAAAAACATTTAAAAACATTTGAAACCAATTGAAACAATTTAAAACCAGTTAAAACCATTTAAAACTATTTTACTATTAATTCCATGTGATTGAACTTATATTACATACCGTAGTCATGGAGATTAAAAACACATCTTTCAAAACCCATTTCCACACAGAAGCATGAGAGCGGGTTTTGATTATAAAGAATGAAGCAAGAAACAAATGAAACATTTGTTGCCATGGTGATAAAAGTCTGATTCTGGGCGGAGCATGAAGTGCCGCGTGTGGGTTTAAGGCTGGACCTGACGCTGAGGTAGTTTCTCTTTGCCTCTTTGCCTCTTTGACTCTTTCACAGAGAGAATCGACTCTCCACCTCGTCCGCGATCATTTCCCCGATGGACAGCGAGGAGGTCGCCGCGGGAGACGGGGCGTTCCGGACGTGCAGCACTCGGCTGCCCACGTCCCCGACACCTCCGTCGAAGACAAAGTCGTCCACCAGGTTCCCGGCGCGATCCAAGGCCTGCGCGCGGACCCCCGCCGGACCCCTGACACACAGAGAGGCGGAGTCTGGTCATATCCATATCCAATAAAGGCCAAAACATTTTTAAACACACGGCAACAAAACTTACATAAAAAAAACTAACCTATACAAAGAAATAGAAAGAAAATATCCACATACACAGACAAACAAATAAAAATACTGTATTTTCCGGACTATAAGTCGCACCTTTTTTCATAGCTTTGGTCGGGGTGCGACTTATACTCCAGAGCGACTTATATGTGATATTATTCGTTATTTTCACACGCTCTAGGCTCTAAGCGATGCAGAAGAAGAATCTGCACTTCCTCTTCCTCTGGAGTTTGTGGAGTTGTTTAGAAGTGACACAGAGGAAGAAGAATTCAGTGGATTTAGTGATTTGGGGTAAAACTGATGCTTTGCTAAACTTGTTAGCATGTTCTTTATGCTATAGTTATCTGAATAACTGTTAATATGTTACGTTAACATATTGTAGCTGAAGGTGTTAGCGTTAGCATACGTACACCTATTCACCATGTTCTCTCATCTGTTATTATTTTAAATTGAATTTCAAGATGAAATGTCTGTTCTTGGTCTTAAATTTCCCCAAAAATGCGACTTATGTATGTTTTTTTCTTCTCTATTATGCATTTTTTGGCAGGTGCGACTCCGGAAAATACGGTACATATCCACATACACAAACATATTCATTCTCTCTTATGCACATATAATAATAATAATAAATAAATAAATGAATAACAATAAATAAATATACAAATGTTTGAAAAAAGATAAATAATAATATTAATTTTCAAAAAGGGGGCAGGGCTGGACCAAAGTGAACTCAGAATAAGTAAATAATAAGGTTAGTAGATAGTGAGGTCGCATCTAATGGAAAGAGAGGTAAACACATCGAAACATTTCAGAGTAAAAGAACAACAGACATAGAATAAAACATATTTCAAAACATATTAATAATGATATCCTTCAAAAGCTAAACATTTAGGTCGATAAATACAAGAAATAAACACTATTACTTATTGTAGCGTTTGGAATGAAGTATTTTTCTGGAGTTTTCATGATTTTGTGCTTTACCTCCTGCATTACTCCCGATCGTGTCCACGCAGTTGTTTAAAATGACCCTCTTATACAAACTAATTAAAAGGTAAATTGCGTGTTGAAAGTTGGAGCGAGCATGTTACCGGAGCACGTCGCCGACAGACAGCTCGGGGATGTATTTCTGCAGGATCCTCACTTGCGCCGCGATGTTGATGCCTCTGTACAGTTCCCCCAAACCGTACGTGATGTTCTTCAAGACCAGCTTCTGGAGGCCCCTGTCGATACACGGGACGTCCGGTCAGAAGGGGAACGTGCATATCTGTCCGTTTGTGAGAGCGCCACTTGCCTGAAAGACAGAGCGTCCACCATGTCGCGGGCGTTGACGTCGAACAGCTTGTAGCCCTCCCGTTTGAACGCCAGCACCGCGTTGGGGCCGAGCCACACGGCGCCGTCCATCCGGGGCGTGAAGTGTACGCCCAGGAACGGGAAGCGGGGATCGGGGACCTGCCGGCGTGCGGGGGAAAAGGAAGCGTCACCGCGCGGCGTGTATCGCAGACAAAACGCATTGTTGAGCGGTGGAGGGGCCAAACGAGGGCGGGAAAATGTGGGGTTTTAAAGCGCCCCCTACAGGTCGAACGACTCATTGAACTAAAATGCAGTTCAGATGAATATATTTCGAATTAAGCTAAAAATTATGAAGACGTTATCACAGAATAGTACATTTTTGGGGTATATAATTTCACTTCCTGTTTGTAATTGATGACATCACAGTGGGAAATATCTAGTGTCAAAATCTTTTATTTGACAAGTAAAAATATATGAGAGCGACTTTATTTTGGTGAATTAATGTTAAGAGAGTCAAAAAATTTGTTTTTTTGTGTAAATTCTGCATAAACTTTGACTGATCCCTTGTGTGATGTCACTTCCTGTCATTTTCTACAGATTTTTCAACGTTTTCTCCACAAATACCTGCTCGATTGGTGTAAAACTATAATTTATATGCACAACAGGTACAAATACACCAAATAAAGTCAAAATTAGAAAAACGTAAAAACCTGTCAGAGGGACTAATTTCAAACTGCACATTTTAACGCTCAATTTGCAGGTTAATTCAGTCTGAAGTTTTAACAAAATAAAACGCGGAGACGAGGACAAAACTACACCAGGAGTCGTGCTGTCGTCACTTTTACAATTTGTCGATATTTGCTTTCATCTTTTAAAATTGGCAAAAAGTTATATTTTATCTCTCACTTTCTTAAAACCGGACTTTATTTGCACTTTCTGGCTTCATTGCTGCAGGCGTTTTAGGCATCGTAACCCTGGTAACGTCACACTCACGGGATAGATGTTCCCTTTGACCAGGTAGTGCTTCTCGGGCTTCAGGATCAGATAGTCCCCTCTGAACGGGACTATTCGAGGCTCACTGCTGCAGCCAGAGATCTGAGAGAGACGATCGGAATACAGCCCGCCACAGGTCAGGACGAAGCGGGAGCGCACCTCCTCCCCCTGCAGGACGAGAAAGGAACAACAGGCTTTGAGTTAGGGCCCCGCAGGACGAGAAAGGAACAGCAGGGTTTGAGTTAGGGCCCTGAAGGACGAGAAAGGAACAGCGAGGTTTGAGTTAGGGCCCCGCAGGACGAGAAAGGAACAACGAGGTTTGAGTTAGGGCCCCGCAGGACGAGAAAGGAACAGCGGGGTTTGAGTTAGGGCCCCGCAGGACGAGAAAGGAACAGCGGGGTTTGAGTTAGGGCCCCGCAGGACGAGAAAGGAACAGCGGGGTTTGAGTTAGGGCCCCGCAGGACGAGAAAGGAACAGCGGGGTTTGAGTTAGGGCCCCGCAGGACGAGAAAGGAACAGCGGGGTTTGAGTTAGGGCCCCGCAGGACGAGAAAGGAACAGCGGGGTTTGAGTTAGGGCCCCGCAGGACGATAAAGGAACAGCAGGGTTTGAGTTAGGGCCCCGCAGGACGAGAAAGGAACAACGAGGTTTGAGTTAGGGCCCTGCAGGACGAGAAAGGAACAACAGGGTTTGAGTTAGGGCCCCGCAGGACGAGAAAGGAACAGTGAGGTTTGAGTCAGGGCCAGGCAGGACGAGAAAGGAACAACGAGGTTTGAGTTAGGGCCCCGAAGGACGAGAAAGGAACAGCAGGGTTTGAGTTAGGGCCCCGCAAGACGAGAAAGGAACAGCGAGGTTTGAGTTAGGGCCCCGCAGGACGAGAAAGGAACAGCAGGGTTTGAGTTAGGGCCCCGCAAGACGAGAAAGGAACAACGAGGTTTGAGTTAGGGCCCCGCAGGACGAGAAAGGAACAGCAGGGTTTGAGTTAGGGCCCCGCAAGACGAGAAAGGAACAGCGAGGTTTGAGTTAGGGCCCCGCAAGACGAGAAAGGAACAGCAGGGTTTGAGTTAGGGCCCCGCAGGACGAGAAAGGAACAGCAGGGTTTGAGTTAGGGCCCCGCAGGACGAGAGAGGAACAGCGGGGTTTGAGTTAGGGCCCCGCAGGACGAGATAGGAACAGCGAGGTTTGAGTTAGGGCCCGCAGGACGAGAAAGGAACAGCAAGGTTTGAGTTAGGGCCCCGCAGGACGAGAAAAGAACAACAGGGTTTGAGTTAGGGCCCTGCAGGACGAGAAAGGAACAGCGAGGTTTGAATTAGGGCCCTGCAGGACGAGAAAGGAACAACGAGGTTTGAGTTAGGGCGCTGAAGGACGAGAAAGGAACAGCGAGGTTTGAGTTAGGGCCCTTCAGGACGAGAAAGGAACAACGAGGTTTGAGTTAGGGCCCCGCAGAACGAGAAAGGAACAGCGGGGTTTGAGTTAGGGCCCCGCAGGACGAGAAAGGAACAGCGGGGTTTGAGTTAGGGCCCCGCAGGACGAGAAAGGAACAGCGAGGTTTGAGTTAGGGCCCCGCAGGACGAGAAAGGAACAGCGGGGTTTGAGTTAGGGCCCCGCAGGACGAGAAAGGAACAGCGGGGTTTGAGTTAGGGCCCCGCAGGACGAGAAAGGAACAGCGGGGTTTGAGTTAGGGCCCCGCAGGACGAGAAAGGAACAGCGGGGTTTGAGTTAGGGCCCCGCAGGACGAGAAAGGAACAGCGGGGTTTGAGTTAGGGCCCCGCAGGACGAGAAAGGAACAGCGGGGTTTGAGTTAGGGCCCCGCAGGACGAGAAAGGAACAGCAGGGTTTGAGTTAGGGCCCCGCAGGACGAGAAAGGAACAACGAGGTTTGAGTTAGGGCCCCGCAGGACGAGAAAGGAACAACGAGGTTTGAGTTAGGGCCCTGCAGGACGAGAAAGGAACAACAGGGTTTGAGTTAGGGCCCCGCAGGACGAGAAAGGAACAGTGAGGTTTGAGTCAGGGCCAGGCAGGACGAGAAAGGAACAACGAGGTTTGAGTTAGGGCCCCGCAGGACGAGAAAGGAACAGCAGGGTTTGAGTTAGGGCCCCGCAAGACGAGAAAGGAACAGCGAGGTTTGAGTTAGGGCCCCGCAGGACGAGAAAGGAACAGCAGGGTTTGAGTTAGGGCCCCGCAAGACGAGAAAGGAACAACGAGGTTTGAGTTAGGGCCCCGCAGGACGAGAAAGGAACAGCAGGGTTTGAGTTAGGGCCCCGCAAGACGAGAAAGGAACAGCGAGGTTTGAGTTAGGGCCCCGCAGGACGAGAAAGGAACAACAGGGTTTGAGTTAGGGCCCTGCAGGACGAGAAAGGAACAGCGAGGTTTGAATTAGGGCCCTGCAGGACGAGAAAGGAACAACGAGGTTTGAGTTAGGGCGCTGAAGGACGAGAAAGGAACAGCGAGGTTTGAGTTAGGGCCCTTCAGGACGAGAAAGGAACAACGAGGTTTGAGTTAGGGCCCCGCAGAACGAGAAAGGAACAGCGGGGTTTGAGTTAGGGCCCCGCAGGACGAGAAAGGAACAGCGGGGTTTGAGTTAGGGCCCCGCAGGACGAGAAAGGAACAGCGAGGTTTGAGTTAGGGCCCCGCAGGACGAGAAAGGAACAGCGGGGTTTGAGTTAGGGCCCCGCAGGACGAGAAAGGAACAGCGGGGTTTGAGTTAGGGCCCCGCAGGACGAGAAAGGAACAGCGGGGTTTGAGTTAGGGCCCCGCAGGACGAGAAAGGAACAGCGGGGTTTGAGTTAGGGCCCCGCAGGACGAGAAAGGAACAGCGGGGTTTGAGTTAGGGCCCCGCAGGACGAGAAAGGAACAGCGGGGTTTGAGTTAGGGCCCCGCAGGACGAGAAAGGAACAACGAGGTTTGAGTTAGGGCCCCGCAGGACGAGAAAGGAACAACGAGGTTTGAGTTAGGGCCCTGCAGGACGAGAAAGGAACAACAGGGTTTGAGTTAGGGCCCCGCAGGACGAGAAAGGAACAGTGAGGTTTGAGTCAGGGCCAGGCAGGACGAGAAAGGAACAACGAGGTTTGAGTTAGGGCCCCGCAGGACGAGAAAGGAACAGCAGGGTTTGAGTTAGGGCCCCGCAAGACGAGAAAGGAACAGCGAGGTTTGAGTTAGGGCCCCGCAGGACGAGAAAGGAACAGCAGGGTTTGAGTTAGGGCCCCGCAAGACGAGAAAGGAACAACGAGGTTTGAGTTAGGGCCCCGCAGGACGAGAAAGGAACAGCAGGGTTTGAGTTAGGGCCCCGCAAGACGAGAAAGGAACAGCGAGGTTTGAGTTAGGGCCCCGCAGGACGAGAAAGGAACAACTGGGTTTGAGTTAGGGCCCTGCAGGACGAGAAAGGAACAACAGGGTTTGAGTTTAGGGCCCTGCAGGACGAGAAAGGAACAACAGGGTTTGAGTTAGGGCCCTGCAGGACGAGAAAGGAACAACAGGGTTTGAGTTAGGGCCCCGCAGGACGAGAAAGGAACAACTGGGTTTGAGTTAGGGCCCTGCAGGACGAGAAAGGAACAACAGGGTTTGAGTTAGGGCCCTGCAGGACGAGAAAGGAACAACAGGGTTTGAGTTAGGGCCCTGCAGGACGAGAAAGGAACAACTGGGTTTGAGTTATGGCCCGCAGGACGAGAAAGGAACAACAGGGTTTGAGTTAGGGCCCCGCAGGACGAGAAAGGAACAACTGGGTTTGAGTTAGGGCCCTGCAGGACGAGAAAGGAACAGTGGGGTTTGAGTTAGGGCCCTGCAGGACGAGAAAGGAACAGTGGTGTTTGAGTTAGGGCCCTGCAGGACGAGAAAGGAACAGTGGGGTTTGAGTTAGGGCCCAGCAGGACGAGAAAGGAACAGTGGGGTTTGAGTTAGGGCCCTGCAGGACGAGAAAGGAACAGTGGGGTTTGAGTTAGGGCCCTGCAGGACGAGAAAGGAACAGTGGGGTTTGAGTTAGGGCCCTGCAGGACGAGAAAGGAACAACAGGGTTTGAGTTAGGGCCCTGCAGGACGAGAAAGGAACAACAGGGTTTGAGTTAGGTCCCTGCAGGACGAGAAAGGAACAACAGGGTTTGAGTTAGGGCCCTGCAGGACGAGAAAGGAACAACAGGGTTTGAGTTAGGGCCCTGCAGGACGAGAAAGGAACAACAGGGTTCCTTACCTTCGTGTCCCTAATTACAATCGGATACGTCATTCCTACGAGAAGAAGAAGAAAAAACACATGCAAATTGAAGCCTTTTTCACTTCCAGAATGGGGTCGGGGGGTTTGGGGGTCTCGCCTTCTGCGCTCCCCTCCGGACTCTCCGTAGCCGCGGCGATGTCGTTCACTTCGAACTCGGTGACCACGCGGCCACCGGCCTCCTGGAAGTCCTGGCCGTAACTGAGCGCCATCATCCTCCAGTCCACGATGCCGGTGTACGGGGAGTCGATGGCCATGATGCCCTGGAGGAAACACAGTGTTCAGAGACGATCGTGACGCGTCATCTCTTTTACTGACAGATGGGGGCAGTAGAGAGTAGGACACGCGCTTGGTATCTGAGTCATTTTCATTCTTTTCATAAAACTAATCGATTACTGAAATAGTCGTCAGCTAATTTACCATAGTAACTGAGTAATAGTTTTCTGTCAAATTTGGTAAAAATCTCATTCACTGGCTTTTTATGATCTAAACAACTAATCAATTAATCAAAAGAGATCATTGACGGATTAATTGATTGTCAAAATAGCCGCAATTTCTGACATCTTTTAACGTGTAATTGAGTGATATGTTTACTTGATTGCGTAACTTTACTTTTAATTGAGTAAAAGTTTTATTGTGTTCTTTTTTTCATATACATTAAATATTTGAATTTTTTAAAATACAATTTCAGCATTTGTACAATACTTTTTGGTTTTGTCAGATTACATCTCATAAATAAAAAATCCGGACATTCTTATTTTAGAGTTTCACAGAATCAATAAGGAGCTACAGAAAAAGGCTTTAAGGAACTTTTCAACAAAAATGTAATTATTATTTTATTACATATTGTGTGTGTTTTTGTCGATTTTTAAATTTAGTTATATTGATATTTTACCTAGATATTATGTTACTGTTTGTTGTATGTGTTTTTTATGTTTTGCATTCAACAGGGAATACAGATTTCTCTTTGAAGTTTTTCCCCTGCATAGATAAAATAAAATAAATACAATTAAAATTAAATAAATACATAATTTAAAAACAATTTGCTTCTTTATAAGAGAAAAGTCAATCTGAGACAGTATTGTTGTACTGACGAGATGGTACTTTTGTAAGAATTGTATTAAAGAATAATCCAGAACTGTTTAACCCAGGTGTGTCCAAACTATGGCCCGCGTGCCAAACTTGGCTTCCTCTGCTCTGAATTAACCCAACTAAAAGTAGTACTTTTTACTATAAAATTGGAAACTTTCTGATATCAAAACCTAAATAACAAACATTTGTATTGTTATAAAGACCTAAAACAAATGTTCCAAGCGTAATTAAAGGTGCAGAGCCTCATCAAAACTATGTCAAACGCAAAATGTTGAACGATCTATTTTCATGTCGTCTGTGGATTTAATTAGCGAGTATAATCCATTATCTATCCACATAATCGGCACATTATAATACACATTTTGACTGCAGTAGTTTCTTGTTTCTTACCCTGCAGAAGGGCTCGCGCTCCCTGATGCCCTTCGCGTCCACCATGCTCATGTCCCGCACGTTGTTCTGTTTGCCGCGCTCGTACAACGCTTTTAACCTGGGAATCTCCTCCTGCTCCACCGCCACGATCAGCTGCGAGGAACAACCAAACACACAGGAGGACAAAAGAACATGAGTAAAACATGGAAACTGCACACGGAATCTCAAACACAACCTACACATCATTTACCGTATGTTTATGTTATTTTAAACATTCATTTACAGATTACACAGGGTTTTCTTCTAATTCATGCAAAGAAAACCAGAAAGTATCTCCAGGTAATTGTATATTTACCCATATTTGAGTCTTTTCATGTATTTAGTATTAAATTATAACATACAGAGGTCATTTTTGTACATTTTGTTCAATATAAACCACAATATTTATCTAAAACTACCTAAAACTAGAAGCAGATTGCGTAGGCACCTCTTCGTAGCGCCATTATTCAATCAAAAATACAAATCTAAGTAAACTAGTGCTGAAGGAACACCATTGTCACATGATTTAAAGCTCTTAAAAGTTATTTGTCCCTTTCTAATGGCAGATTTCCCCTCAAGTGTGGGTGTGGCTTATGTCAGAAATACATCAGGAGTGCGCTGGGTTCCTCAAATCTATCAAAATCGACTCACTGTAAAATATTCATCCAATATTAATCCAAACTGTGGTGAACTGTGAAGTCAAACTGCCGCACGCCGCCTCCTACTGGTGATAAAAGACACTGCTGCAGCTCTAGCTTTTGTTTCTTCACATTAAACGATCTACATTTAATTTTGTTTTTAAAAAAGCAAATAAAAATGCTTCCAAAATACATTTACTCAGCATAATTACGAGGGCTTTTCACCAAAAAAAGGTTGCAATATGAGAGAGAATAGAGAATATTTACGAATAAAGTGTATTATTGATCTTTTTTTACATTTTTATTGCAAGTCTTTGTTATAAAATGTATTTTCTTATGTGTTTGAGTCCAGATAAAGATTATGATTATCAAGATATGGCCTCAATTATTCGTAATACTCAACAAGTAACGATTAGTTGATGGTTGCAGTCCTAATAAACAATCAATCAACCCAATCTGTGCCATTTAACACAAGAAAATAGCCTGAACTCTGCTCTTAATCACACGTTTTGACTGACAGACGCAGTTTCAAAAGGCCAATGATCATCACTGACCATTACAAATGACCCAATGAATTAAAATGTGAATAATTGCACAGCTCTTTTCCTTATTTAGACTGACTGTACGTGCTTTATTCCTATTTTAGACCTGCTATAGCCCCAATTTAAACCATTATAGACCAATCTACTCGATGCAGATCTGCTTCATGTAACGCCGGTCGGTGCCTTCGCCGTCGTCCCGGAGCAGAGCGGAGGAGGACTTTTCATACCTTGCCGCACTTCTTGTACGGGAGCCCCTTCTTGTCGCAGTACTCGTAGGCCAGCGTCGCTCCCCGGACGCAGAGGCGGGCCTTCAGCGAGCCGGGCGTGTAGTAGATGCCGCTGTGGATCACGCCGCTGTTGTGTCCGCTCTGATGGACGGCTGAGACAGATAGAGAACAGTGAATCTCACATAGAGTTGTACGTGTCCCCCCGTCTAAAAGTACTAACGGACTCAATGAGATCATCGAGGAGGCGGGACATGCAGTAAAAGTTTACATTACATTACAGTTTACATTATTTAAAGTACAAATGACAGGTTTGTCTAAGTACGACATAGAACCTGTGGTATATATTGATCGTGGTTTTGCGTCAGTAAAGTTCCAAAAATGTCCGTGAAATTATCTCTTTTACATGCAAAGAATTCTTGAAATAAGCTTACTGTATTGTCCGCACTATAAGGCGCACGGTCAATGATTGGTCTATTTTCGATAATTTTTCATAAATAAGGCCTGATTTAGCTCACTTGTTTACTCCCGTGTTCGTGTGTACAGTATTTTCTTGGCTGACCATTTCTATACCGTATTTTCCGCACTATAAGGCGCATTAATCGTAACAAAACGTGTACCTCACAAAATCGCTTCGAGGTCAGTAAACACAACCAGAATTCATCCATATATAAGTCGCACTGGATTATAAGGCGCGCTGTAGTTTTTTGAGAAAATTAAAGGCTTTTAAGTGCGCCTTGTAGAAAAATACGGTAATAATCTGATTTATTTAGTGGAAATGTCAGATTGTTTGGCTCGTGAATGCATTTGTGACCATGCACGCACGCGTGCGTGCGTGTGTGTGCGTGCGTGTGTCTGTGTGTTTCCGCTCACAGAGTTCCTTCTCCTTCTCCACCAGGATGAAGCTGAGGTTCGGGTGTCTCAGGATCAGCTCTCGGGCCGTGGCCAAACCCACGATTCCTCCGCCCACGACGGCCACGTCATAAGTGCTGCCAAACGCACACAAGAAAAGATCAGATGTGGTTGGTTTTCGTCCGGCGATGCTTTTTAAACATTCATATTTAACACTATGAGTCCAAAACAATCATGTAAATGGTTATACACATTCAAAATCAAAATCAGTTTGTATCGTTTTCTCGCGTCCGTTTTTATCATTTAAATCATCTCAAATGGTCAAAACAAATCAGATTTACACGAAAAAGCAACAAAATTCTGCTTCTTTTTTGGCAGCAGCACAAAACTACACAGACAATAGAACTAGGGATGTAACGATAACTGAAATATTGTGATATCGTATTGTCAAAAGTCCCACGGAAATATATCACAACACACTGAATTATACCCTTCGTAAAGTCACCGTTTTGTTGCGGCGGCGGCAAAAAACCTGCGAGAGCTACATTTAACTGCAGACGACGTGAAGAATAAATTGTTATAAGCACGTTTATGTCCTAACTCGTGTGAATATGACAGTAATCATTCAGAACAAAGGCTCGACAAGGGAATCTAAAAAGGAAAAAGCTGCATATTTACAATTCTGTTCGCAATGAATATTGTATCGTGAGATAAATTTTGCGAAAAGGAGATTGTTACTTCCCTGTAAAATAATAAATAAACGGTTATTCTCCTTTTACCGTCTTGTGCAATCTCACGTGGTGTGTCTTTTTGACACGTTTTTTGTTCCAGTATTTGCAGACATTTACAGACAGTTGTCAAACCAAATAAAAAACAGCTGCGAGTTTAAAGACAAATTCTGACATTTCCCTGTTCAAACACTGTGAATGACTTTAGTCCTTGTAATGACGAGCTCTGGACAATTAGGGCTGAAAGTGTTGAAATATCAAGGTCTATATTAAGATCGTACAAAGGATTACTCTCTGTGCATTATTCCTTTATTACAGTGTATTTATATTTTGCCAAGCGCGTTAATAGGCAACGTGGGTGAAGTGTCTTGCCTAAGGACACAAGGCCCCGCGGAGGCACACGGTGTTCCTGCGCCCTCACCTGACTCCGCCCTGCTAAGCCTCTGGGAGCAGACGGGATCAGGCGTCGGCGAGCAGGGTCATGTCGGCTTTTGTCCATGTGCTGTTGCATCAGTGACTTCCGAGCGTCATCGTGATCATTTATGAGGCATTTGGAGCGTTGCTTTTAACATCACACAACAACGTTTAAGATTTTATAGAGTTAAAACTGTAATTGAAATTACATCTCAGTTATCAAACTATAGAAGCTGCACTTGTTTAGCTAATATAGTGCCTAACGCGAGAGAGCTGAATGTTCTTTCTCCTTGAGATTTAATTCTGTGAAAACTACAATATTCAGTTCATGATCTCATTTTTGTAAAATTTTACATAGATATAGTATGTCGTGAGGGTACTATATTTGTTATTTATCACTTGGAGCATGTTGTTAAAAATTGTGTTGTAATTATTATTTTTTACTGTGATTTACTGTGTACTGTATTTTCTGGACTGTAAGTCGCACCTTTTTTCATAGTTTTGGCAGGGTCAGACTTATACTCCGACTGCGACTTATATGTGATATTATTCGTTATTTTCACACTGGCAACCACAAGAGGGCACTCTAGGCTCTAAGCGGCGCAGAAGAAGAATCTGCACTTCCTCTTCCTCTGGAGTTTGTGGAGTTGTTTAGAAGTGACACAGAGGAAGAAGAATTCAATGGATTTAGTGATTTGGGGTAAAACTGATGCTTTGCTAAACTTGTTAGCATGTTCTTTATGCTATAGTTATCTGAATAACTGTTCATATGTTACGTTAACATACCAGACACTTACCACAGTTCTGTCTGTGCCTCATGTAGCTGAAGGTGTTAGCGTTAGCATACGTACACCTATTCACCATGTTCTCTAATCTGTTATTATTTTAAACTGCATTTCAAGATGAAATGTCTGTTCTTGGTCTTGGATTTTATCAAATACATTTTCCCAAAAATGCGACTTATACTCCAGTGCGACTTATATACATTTCTTCTTCTCTATTATGCATTTTTGGCTGGTGCGACTTATACTCTGGAAAATACAGTAGTTTCCTTGTGGACGTCATGCCAGGATCTTCACTTTTGAAAACTCTATTTCTGCTGCTGGGACGGATAAAAGTAATTGATTGATTGTGATTAATCGCATCTTTTGTCCGAACATTTTTATAGTCTACAAACTGTTAATACTGCAAATGCTCGCTCGCAGTAGGTCTCCATTTAGGTCAGGAGTCCATGGTTCACCGAGCTGGGACAGACAGAAGACTTTGGACCTGAACTATGACACAGTTAGCACAGTATTTACAAAGAGGGTCATGCGCCCGGAGGGGTCAAAGACGGTGACACGGGCTAAAACTGTAACGCGGTTCAAAAGAGCGCTCCAAAACCCTACTTTTCATTGACGTAGGTTTGAGTTGAGTCTTTAATGATTGTCAGACTCTTAGATAAGCGACGGGCCAGAGTTCAGCCATTTTGGAGCGGAATTGCTAAAGTTAAAATCCACTCATTGTTTTACAGAGGTTCAAGAGTTAAATAATCACTTAAGGGATGGCAATATATTGGTTCCAGTATCGTATCAGCCAATATCAAAAAGACTAAGAAGTAAAAATTGGAGCAATTAGGTTAAATACTACACGATCATACAACTAATTATGTTATATCCCCGATCAATCAACTTAATCTATCTGCAAATGAGTCAGTTAGCTACAACAACAGCAAGACAAATATCGAATATCGTATGAAGAAAAAAATATTAATAAATAAATCCGGTTATAGCCCAGATCAATCAACTTAAAATACATGTGCACACTTTGCCGCTTTTAAAATATATATAAAATATATTCTATCTAGCTACAACAACAGCAAGACAAATATCGGTATGAAAAAAAAATCATCATAAATCAATCAAATCCATATCGGCCCATACCTACTTAAAGTCCAGATATGATATTATTTTGATGATACGGTGAAAAAACAAATCACTTCGTCCTCACAGAAATGACATTGAACGTGACGTCAGTTTTTGTTTCATGGTCGGCGCGGTAACTACAGAGATATGAACCACAAACATCTGCGACAATGACAGTGAAAAAGCCAGTTCTACTACAGCATAACATACGCGCTATTTAAATGAGTACTACACGTTTGCGGTGACGGGTGTGTCCCACAAGACGCCAAAGGAATGCTTGACACGCCCCGTCCATCGATTAATTGACAAAAAAGGCAAGTGGCGTAAAACGAGACAGACAAGCAGCAGGAAACGGGCGATTTTGACGATGAAACTCATGATAACCTTCAAATCTTAAGCTAGCCAACTGCACACCTTCTCCTGTTAGCTGTAAATCCTCATCTAAATAAAATAATTACTCGACTAAACGACTAAAAGCTGACATCCCCACTGGAATCTTCTGCAGTAGGGCTTTAAACTCATCCACCGTACATTTATTCAATCACTACCATTTCATTACTCAAAAAGATACTGTGAAAAACCAACGTTCTTACTGTGAGTCGGCTCGCTTCTCCGCAGATCTCACCTGCGACCGGGCCAAAACGGCGTCACCCGCTCGTTACTGTGGGGATGAGTCAATTACGGCAAAAGCGGAGACCGCTGCCATCTTTGTTTGAGTTAACGAAACGAGTTAGTTGTGTTAACGAGAGCGAATGGCGTGCGGTGAAAAAGTACAGTTTGTTCCTTGGTTTGATTGCGCCCCGAAGACGAACAACAGATTTTCCACAAACAAAAACGACTATAACTTTTTAAGACCTTTTTGGATCCGTCTAAAACCGCGAACGAAGCAAGAACGAAGCACGAAACTCAACAAATCCGACACACAATGAGACAATAGTATTCGTGAGGAGTTTGATACATTAGTCGCAGTGTTTCCCAAATAAAGACTCTGCTGAGTTCAAGGGCCGTAGACCTTTAGACGTTTAGTCCACGAATTAGATTGTTGGCGTCTCGGTCGACCAAAGTACATAGTTGACTTAATAATTAGTTTTGTTTTTTTTAAAAGGCTTTTCATTCACAACCTGGTATTAATTATCTTCAGATGTTGTTGTGAATTGTGTGATTAAACTGCATTTTTACTGATAAATACACGGTTTGCATGTAGTTCTGTTTGACTATTTGAAATTGCGTGATCTTGTGGTCTTATCTGTGCACTTTGGGTACAGACAGGCGGTCAAGTCATAGAGATACTTGATAATAATAGTAGAAAATAGTTGAGAACGCCACTTTGAGTCGACTACAGGCGTACGGCATAGAAAGTGGGAGGAACTTTTGAATTGTCACTATTAAGAAGGGGCGGGACATCAAAAAAGGTACTTGGTAATATGCAAAAGTGGAATATCGAGTATGTCTGTAATCCAAATTAGCAGATAAAAATGAAAAAAATGAAACAAACTTGCACACTGTATTCTTACAAATAAGCGTTTGGAGTGATTTTGTTTTGTGGTTTGTGGTTAATTTCACATCGGACTCAGGTTTTGTGCAGTTGTTAAGAGTTAAATGTTCCAAAACTATTTCCCAATTCGATGATTTTTCATGGACAAACTGTGGAACCACTCTTAATCTGATCATTCCAAACAGTATTATTCCGTTTTGCATTGCCAATTGTGGGAAGATGTAGATTTTTTTGTGGGGGATTCGATTAAAGACCTCATGTTTATCTGACCCCCAAATTCACATGACAATCTCGAAACAAAAGGAGGAAGGTGGAAGTGTAAAAGGCTTTTGTTGTCGTATTGTATTGACCGACAGACGTCTTTTGTGCCTCTCGCCATAGACCATAGGCCAGCAGATGGTTGGAAGGTGCTGGAGATTCTCCAGTACACCAACAAGAAGTACAAATATTCAAATTTTAATTGTTGCAGACCTGTCCAAACTTGCGCAGCGTTTCCCACTTTAAACGAGACCTGGTAAAACCCACGAGGCTCAAGATGGTGGGTCATGAAAAAGCTGTTACATAACGAAACGACATGCCATATTCTCCAAAGAGCCAGGTCTAGGGGCCCCAGAGATATAACAAGAAACACATGTCAAATGCACAGGGAGAGGAGGCGAAAACTGGAAATCTTATGGTAAAAGGCTCTGTGCGTTTGTAGAAGAAAAACAAGTTCTTCTTCTTCTTCTTCTTCTTCTTCTTCTTCTTCTGTGTTAAATGGGAACAATTAAAACTTACAATAAAGCTTTTTGATTACGCTCTAAATGAAAGAGATGAAACACGGAGAAGGACCCAAAGGAAAGAATGGAGTCAATTAAATTGCTTTGGCAATTGGTCCAAAGCTAAATGTTTTGTAATTTTACGCACAAAAAACATAACTATCTGTAAATCAATAGGAGAGTTTCTGATAACATATTGCGGCTGTGATACATTTATATTCAGAGAGACATTTCATTTGAACTACAAACACGAGAGTGACAGACTCGACGATGAACAGTTACGCACCAACTTTATCTAAACATTGACTCACTGCGCAAACTTTGAAGATAGGACACGGATTAGGTCATGGATGTGGAATCATTCATCTCGCCGCACCTGATTTGGTTTCATAAAATGGCACTTGCCTCACAATTCATGCACATTAACACATCGATTCAGGTGTTGGCAGCGGTCACAGTGCAGTACACGCTCAACGTCGAAGCAATAATCGTGTATCCTGCTTTCATTTGTACATTTAATTAGGTTTTTTCTGTAATGCATGACTTATTTGATGTTTCTGGCTTTAATCATTGTTCATAGTCACCAAAGCAAGTTCATAGCATGTGAATTTTGCTCACCGACTATTCTTTTTCATTCAATGTATAATTTTTATAACACACAGCGACAAAAACTTACATAAAACAAACTAACACATTAAAAAGGTTTCTTATAGTGTGTGTAAACGGAGAGACAACTATAAGCTTCCTGCATTATTTTAACTGGTTTCAACCCACAAACTTCACAACAATCGACCTATTCACATGCATTTGTTAATTAATTCCTAAAGTTCTTTAATGCATGCCTTATTTGATGTTTCTGGCTTTAACTATTGTTCATCGTTATATGTTGCACCGAATCACCAAAGCAAGTTCCCAGCATGAGAATTTTGCTCACTAAACTATTCTTTTTTTCTTTCCATTTATAATTTTTTTTTAACACACAGCAACAAAAACTTACATAAAACAAACTAACACATTAAAAAGGTTTCTTCTAGTGCCTGATTGTGCAAACGAGGAGACAACTGTAAGCTTCCTGCATTATTTTAACCGGCTTTAACCCACAAACTTCACAACAATCGACCTATTCACATGCGTTTGTTAATTATGCATTTGTTAATTAATTCCTCAAGTTCTTAACACTTCTGAAATACTGAGTGATTCTTAATTCAAGCAAGAAACACAACTACAAATGAACTTGTCTGTAATTAAACGTGTAGCTAAACTTTCCTACACCCGTGTCCTCTAGTCACCTTTATATATTTGTCCCTTTTTCTTGTTGTTGTGTTGTTGTCTTGTTGTCTCGTTGTTGTCGTACCTGTGCAGTCTCCGCGCGTCCTTAAGCAGCTTCTCGGAGCAAACCGCCCTCAAACCGGCGCCGTTTAGAACCCGCAACATTGTCAAAACTGTCTTCAGAGTCAGCTCAGAGACGTGTCCTCATCGTCCGCTCGCGTTCCCTCTCTCACGGAGCTCGGTGGCGGCGTTTTTCCGCGGCGTTTCTCTCATCGCCCACCCGGTGCTGCTGTTAGCTAACCAGTCGCGTGTTTCCGGAAATACGAGACGCGCACGGAACCGCGGCGACCAATGGGAGGGCACGCTTTTCTGTGACGTCGCACGCACGCTCGCGCAGCAATGGACGCGACCTGAAATGTAAACACAAGACATTGCGCGCCGAGGACAGGTACGAAATACAAGGTTTAAACGGTGAATACGCGGAAAGTTAAGCTTGTCACGTCTCAGGTTGACGTTTAACACGTTAAGGCAGAAGATAGTTTTAAATATTTACTCATTGGTACAGTTTTGATGGAAGAATGTATCACGTTTGTGTCATAATACCATGTCGTAGTGCACATTATTCACAGGGTAATAGAGACTGTTGGAGAAAGTGTGGCAGCAGGAGGCAAACCACTATCACGTCTTGTGTCACGTCCTGTTGTTCAGAGGTTTTGGACTGAAATTAAGCATGCTGTGTAGAGAGTTTTTGACATTTGACACTTTGGAACAGTGTACTTGGGCCTAGAGTCTCCTGCCATGGACACAGTGAATGGATACTTTTGGAATATGCTTTTGGCAGTGGGGAAAAAAGCCATATTAAAGAAATGGATGACGCAAAACCCCCCGACGACCAAGGACTGGACTGACATAACAGAACTGATGGAAAAAATAACATTCAAACGTAATTTGGACCGACTCTGGACTTGTCGGGACTGTTTTTATCCTTTATAGTTAATTTTTGTTTATTTTTCTGATTGACATTTCTCTCTCTGGTCATGTTCTGTTCGTTTTTGTGTTTTATTTTAAAAAACATAAAAACTACTCAAAGTATGTAACGTCACAAAAACACGTAAACATTTTGTCCTAATTTAGATTGAAAAAGCCAAATATCTGTTCTAACTCTTTCTAACATGTTTTATTAAATCGGAATATTACATTTTACATATATTCAACGGAACGCGACCGAGCGAGAGGTGAGATCTGTGAAGTACTAACCTCGGCGCTCAGGAGTTCTCAGTTCTCATTCAGGTAGAGGGCATTCTCAACGCTCGGCCCCTGGGCTACGTGACCTCTCTGACCCCGACCCAGTTATACCCAATTGCTTGTTGATGAGGCGGCCGGACTCATCCCTTCAATGAACCCCCCGAACCCCCAAATATCACGTTATTACAATCCTTACTACATGTAACATTTATTACTTTTATTATTACTGTTTATTTACTGCACCTATCTTTAAGTTTAAATCTTAGTGTGATAACATCTGTATTCTTAATAATCTGTCAATTGTATGTTTCCTTTTGTTTCAGATTGAAATATGAGGCTTTTATCGCGGGCGGTGCACGCTGCTGCTGGAAGGGTCAGAGGTCAGAGCTGCAGACACTTCTGGGGCTGGCTCAACGCTGTGTTCAACAAGTCAGTCTTATTCTTTTACATCCACAAAGAGTCAAACATGGGATAATTGTGTTTGCTTGCTGACCTGATTTGTGAATTATTATTTTTATCCAGAGTAAGGTGAACACACGGGAAAAGCCAGTAGATACAGAAAACCTTTCACTGCCCAAATACAGTAATACTTTATTTAGTTTATGGAACACGGGGCACAAGCCGGTCTTTGTGCAATTTCCAAGTTAGTTCAATTAAATATTCACAATAACTTGTTGGGATTGAAGTGGGACAAGAGCTCGTGAGATAAAAATGGTGCACAGATGTGGAAAATTATTTTCTGATATTGTAGAAAAAGATTCAGTTGTATCATCTGGACTCTGTATTTGGGAAAAATAAAAAGTTTCTTCTCTCATCAAAGAGTCATTCTCAATCTGCAAATCGAGTCCTGGAACTCAGATATTTATCCTGTTAAAGGGAGTACTACCCTCTTTGTCTACTTACAGCCCTGTAATGGGCTATCTACACTAGGGTTGTGTTCAAAATATCGATACGGCGATATATCGTCACGGACTCCATATCGAGTCACAGTATCAATATTTGTTTTATTTAAAAATAAAATAAAAAATATATATATATATATATATATATATATGCAGGTGAAAAGCGACATGACATCATATGAAACCATGAGGTCATCTGGGTCCAATTGGAGACTTTGTCCACAAAATGATGTGTGTTTTCCACATTATGTTCCGATTTCCCCACCAATGGAGCTAAGATGCTTGTTAAATGCTTGTCCACATTGTAAGTCTCTCTCTCCCCCCCTCTCTCTCAGGGTGGACCACGAGAGGATCAAAGCGGTGGGCCCGGACCGCGCTGCCGCTGAGTGGTTGCTGAGGTGCGGCGCTAAAGTCCGGTTCCAGGGTTTCGAGCGGTTCCACCAGGACTACAACGGTCTGCCCACCGGACCTTTGGGACGATACAAGATCCAGGCCATCGACGCCACCGAGTCCTGCATCATGTCCAGAGGCTTCGAGCACTTAGGTCTGTGCAGCACTGAGGCTTCCAGCACTTAGGTCTGTGCAGCACTGAGGCTTCCAGCACTTAGGTCTGTGTAGCACTGAGGCTTCCAGCACTTAGGTCTGTGCAGCACTGAGGCTTCCAGCACTTAGGTCTGTGTAGCACTGAGGCTTCCAGCACTTAGGTCTGTGTAGCACTGAGGCTTCCAGCACTTAGGTCTGTGTAGCACTGAGGCTTCCAGCACTTAGGTCTGTGCAGCACTGAGGCTTCCAGCACTTAGGTCTGTGTAGCACTGAGGCTTCCAGCACTTAGGTCTGTGTAGCACTGAGGCTTCCAGCACTTAGGTCTGTGCAGCACAGAGGCTTCCAGCACTTAGGTCTGTGTAGCACTGAGGCTTCCAGCACTTAGGTCTGTGCAGCACTGAGGCTTCCAGCACTTAGGTCTGTGTAGCACTGAGGCTTCCAGCACTTAGGTCTGTGCAGCACAGAGGCTTCCAGCACTTAGGTCTGTGTAGCACTGAGGCTTCCAGCACTTAGGTCTGTGTAGCACTGAGGCTTCCAGCACTTAGGTCTGTGTAGCACTGAGGCTTCCAGCACTTAGGTCTGTGTAGCACTGAGGCTTCCAGCACTTAGGTCTGTGCATCTGCAGACGAGTGTTAGCTTCAGACGCGGAAAAGAATCGGTCCTCAAACGCTGACTTAAAAACCCGCACAGTGAATTTATGTGTCGAGTTGACAAACGAGCTCTCGTTTACTCTTTAGCTCTTGTTTACTCTTTAGCTCTTGTTTACTGCTTAGCTTTAGCCTTGTCTTACAGCAACACAGAGGAAACTGCTTGTCAGTTGCTCACGGGCCCCTGTGATCGATAGAGTTTGAGCGTCAGCGCCTCCACAATATGAAATTTCTAAAAAATATATATATATATTTTTTTCTTATACTTTTATATTTGTTACTTTTATTTATTGTTTTTCTCACTTCTTGATGCAACAAGTCACTTTCAATTATATCCCAACATATCAAAACATACCAAGACGTACTAAATAGATAAATAAACTAAATACCGTAAACCTTCAAAGCCAGAAGAAGAAAGAAAGAGTGAAGGAAAATAGAGAAAATTGTGTTTTCTTATTCTTATTTGATTTATTTATTTGTATTTATTTATTATTCATACATTACTATGATTATTTCATTTTATTTGTATTTATTTATTATTTATACATTATTACTTATTTTTATTTTATTTGTATTTATTTATTATTTTGTATTATCTTTTATATTATTGTTTTAAAAAATATATATTTTACTTTTTATTTCCTGTGTTGACTCTTTGGTTTTATGTCACTATCTGCAGCACTTTGGAAACGGCTTTTGTTTGTAAAATGTGCTACAGAAAAAAGCAATAGATGAAAATTAAGTGTAAAGTATTTGACATAGATATTATAAATACACATAAATATCCAGTGCAGTAAACTGACTCTAAACTGAAGTAAAGAAGGTGTCCAGAGTCATCCCTTATGCATGAGGGGCCTCTCCGGTGTCCGGCTCTTTTAGCGCTCTAACTGTACATTTAGCGTGCGGGACATGAATGTTTAACACGATTCTGACCCGAGCGTTTGTCCTGACAACGGTCCTGACCAGAGCGAACACGAGAGGGACGAGGAAGAGGTGAAAGTGCATCTCAAACATGACGCAGCGTCCCACGATCGGTTACTCTCTGACCTCACACTCCGACGAGCCAGGACAGGACAGGACAGAACCAGGACAGGACAGGGTCAAGACAGGACAGGACAGGGTCAAGACAGGACAGGACCGGGTCAAGAGAGGACAGGACCAAGTCGGGACAGGACAGGACCGGGTCAGGACAGGACAGGGTCGGGACAGGACAGGACACTGGACTTTGGCCCTGACGCTCACTGACAGAGAATAAATCTAGTTTTCTGATATTTGCTAAAATGAGCCCAAATTCAAACTGAAGTTGTCGTTGAACGTTTTTGAGAACAAACAAACGTCACTTACCATGTGTTTGTTTGTTTGTTTGTGCGTTTGGAGTACAAACTAATCCTGACTGACCCCAGTATTGTAAACAAAGTGTGTGACAGCTTTATTTTTCTATTTTACCTTCAGAGACATTTTTACATAATGACACGGCACATAAAGTAATACGTGTATGTTTAAAGCGGGTGACTCATTGAACTAAAATGCAGTTAAGAGAAATATATCTACGATTTAGCTAAAAATTATAAATATATTATCACAGAATTGCAAATTTTTAAGGTTTATAATTTCACTTCCTGTTTGTAATTGATGACATCACACTGGGCCAAAATTCATCTAATGTCACAATTGTTTTTAATTTAACAAATATAAATATATGAGAGCGACTTTATTTTGTTGAATAAATGTTTATAGAGTCAAAAAAAGTGGTTTCTTTGTGTAAATTCTGCACAAACTTGTAATGAAATGTTCCTAGTGTGATGTCACTTCCTGTCATTTTCAACAGATTTTTCGACTTCTTCTCCACAAATACCTGCTCGATTGGTGTAAAACTATAATTTACATGTACAACAGGTTAAAATACACCAAATAAAGTCAAAATTAGAACATCGTAAACACCTGTCATACGTCACTTTAATGTTTGATTATGTTTAATGTGATTTGTGACTTTTAGTGTGATTTTTTTTGTGGTTTGGTGCAGACGGTGTGAAGAACCTGGAGGAGATCCGGCTCAGAAAGTGCATCTACATCGAGGACGGCTGTCTGGAGGCCCTCAGCTCCAAGCAGAACCTCCAGGACAGCGTGTACGTGATGGAGGTCGTATCCTGCGGCAACGTCACGGACAGAGGCCTCGTCGCACTGCACAAACTCAAGTATTTACCTCGGACTCACGCTTAGCTTTCATTTTTCATACGAGCCGTGTTTTCCACTAAAAGTATGTTTATTTTAGTCTAAAACAAGCTGAACTATCATTTTGGTAACAGTTTGTCGGTTCATTTATTGGTTTAAACGACAAACAAAACTACTACCGTAATTTCCGGACTATGAGTCGCACCTTTTTTCATAGTTTTGGCAGGAATGCGACTTATACTTATATTTATATACTTATACTCCGGAGTGACTTATATGTGATACTATTTTGTTATTTTCACACTTGCAACTGCATTTCATACTCCAGTGCAACTTATATATGTTTTTTTCACTCTCTATTATGCATTTTTGCTGGTTTTTCGCTTATACTCCGGAGAAAACGGTACACATTTAACATCTTATTTTCACATTAAGGTGTCGTATGAGAGGAGCATTATGCATTTTTTAAAAAAAAATCTTAATCATGAGCCCTTTTTCTATAGTGTCAATTATTTTTTTATTGCACTTACTGGATAAAGGTACAAATCATGTACATTAACGTATTTGCTGTAAACTGTATTTTTTTAATTTTATTTAAATGTTTTTACTTTTTTAAATTAAAGAACATATAAAAACAAACACAGACAGAGAGCATGTACAAAATAAGCAGCAGACGTCCAACAAATAAATGAAAAAATTAAATCATGGCCTAGAAAAGCCTAAAAAAAAATAAGAAAAACGTCCCATTTTGTCCAAAGTCTGTCAAATTTGTCCATTTTCAATTTGATTTTTTTCCATTTTACGTATGTCCACTATAACGTTCGTCGGGAGCATTATTCTTATGACAAATGACCCTAACCCGAGGTCTTATTTCCCGTGTAGGAACCTGGAGTACCTGTTCCTCAGCGATCTCCCCGGAGTCGTGGACAAAGACACAACCGTCCAGCGCTTGAAGACCGCGCTACCCAAACTGGACGTGGCTTTGGACTTGGACCCGAGCGATGCACCTTAAACCGCTCCAAGACGGAGAATAGTTGTTGTAATGAAACTGAATTGTAAATAAAACATTTAAATTAAAATAGAAGTGTTTTTGGCGCCACATTGAGTTTTTGTTCTAAATAAACAGTATAAAAAGTAATAACTGCCGTCAATTAATGCATTTATCTGGTACTAAGGTCAGAAAGTTAGATGGATTAATGTGGTTTAAACAATGTTAAAGTGAATGTTAAAGTGAAGAGAATTGCATCATCTCGTGTGTATAATTACCAGAGTATTTCATATAAACACTGTCTTAGTCTTAAACATTAGCTCGGAGCTGTTCAAAGCACATTGTGAAACACATTTGAAGCAGATTTATATTTAACGTGGCTTTGACAGAGCGTCAGTGAGTCAAAGAATGACTTAAATTGTTTGTAAAAAGGACTGACACTGATTTTAAAATAAATCTGTAGTTTGTTCACTTGTACAAACAAGTGTTTCACTTTGGTTTATTTGGATTCCATTTCAGAAGTGGGTAGAATTACAGAATGAGTCACAGGAATTTCCAATGAGTCACAGAGTTAAATTATGTGATTTAGACCTGGTTTACTTTTGGTCAAGTCCAGATGTCGTCTCAGTTTAGTCCCTGGATTAGTCCTGGTTCAGTCCTGGTTTAATCCCGGTTTAATCCTAGTTTAGTCCTGGTTAAGTCCTGATTTAGTCCTGGTTTATTTCTGGTCTAGTCCCAGTTTAATCCCGGTTTAATCCTAGTTTAGTCCTGATTTAGTCCTGGTTTAGTCCTGGTTTAGTCCTGGTTTAATTCTGGTTTAATCATGGTTTAGTCCTGATTTAGTCCTGGTTTAGTCCTGGTTTAGTCCTGGTTTAGTCCTGGTTTAATTCTGGTTTAATCATGGTTTAGTCCTGATTTAGTCCTGGTTTAGTCCTTTCTCACTGGTTTTAAATCTAGTTTTCAGATGGCACAAAAACAGAAGTACTCCTCCAAAAAGAGTACTAAAAACACTAGTAAGTAGTAAATAGTACTGGCGGAAACTACTGCTCAATTACAATGACGCATTATTTGATTCATAATTCATAAAAGTTCATGTAATTGGAGCGACAAAATATGAACTAAAGCAACAACAAAAAACTGGCATTTTAAAGAAATAAACACAGAAATGAGACACTAAATCTTATCTGAAGAAGCGCTGTAGGTTTTTACTCAAGTAGAAGAAGGAAAAGTGTTTGAAAAGTTCCTTAAAAGCATCTAAACTAAACTAAACGTCATAAAATCCACTTGTACAGACGACATCATTGAACAACTTTATTGACTCTTTTCCGTTACAAAAGTCGACACCAGATACAAAGAGAAAACGCTTCAAACTGCATGATTATTATTAGTTTAAACATTTGGCGTGTGTATATTTGATCAAACCGATGGCTGTGAACGTCCTTAGCACCAAACGCCGACACCCGACTTCTCAGGGTTTCATCTCCATGACAACGCAGGGGTTCTCAAGCTGTGAAGAACGTACCGGCCCAGGTTTAGTCCAGCACAGTTCTCTGTTAAACTCTGAATATTAGTTTGGACGAGGCTTTGATTGAATCCTGTTTATTATTTTTTTTACTCAATTCCTGTTTTAGTCCTGGTTTAGTCCTGGTTTAGTCCTGGTTTAGTCCTGGTTTAGTCCAGTTTCAGACAAAGTATTAGGTTCATGTTAGTACTCGTTTATTCCTGAGTAATTCCCAGTTATTTGCTGATTTCAATCCCGGTTTTGACATAGTTTAAGACAGGGGTTATCTTGATGTAGACCTGGTTTAATCCTATTTTGAGTTCCATTTTCATTGTGTACAATGTTTGTGCAAGAGTGAGCCTTCAGACCTGGTTTAGTTCAGGTTGTAGTAAAGATTTAGTACTGGTTTAGACCTGGTTTAGTCCTCGTTTAGTCCTGGTTTAATTCTGATCTGAAGTCCTAGTTTTGTCCTTTGTTTAGTATCAATTTAAACTTAGTTCAGTCCTAGTTCAGACCTGGTTCAGACCTGGTTTAGATTGTACTTCAGAACCTAAATACTTTCCTGAGCCGGCGCTCTAAATCTGAGCCTAAACGTCATCGAGGAACATGATCTTTCCTTTTACATTATGTACTTTATGTACTTTATGTATTTAAAGTACTGCATAAACTACAGTGTCAGGTGCATTTGGCTGAAGAGTGCAGCACCTCGAGTCTGAAAAGCAGAGAGTTCTCCTTGTCGTCTACAAACATCTAAACAAAGGCCACAAACAGAGCCTCATGGCATGAACAGTGCATAGATCAAACTGCAAATGTTCCACTGCAGAAACATCACGAGTGTGGGTTTCATGACATTTCTGTAAAAGTCTGTGTTTTTGTGTCGTGAAACGGGCGGATGCTTTAAATATTCGGGAGGTGATAGTTGAACTTTCTGAGGTTGTTGTAGTATTTCTTGTGGTCCAGAGCGGGGAAGATGCTGCTGCCCGTCAACTGTGGAAGATACTGGACAAGAGAAGGAAAAGAATGATTAAAAAACCACAAAAGAACAACAACTGGGACTCAGAGAGAGCGGTGGGGGCCTCACCCCGGGAGGCAGGTGCTTCCGGGTCGGTCTGGTCCTCTTATTGGTCCGGTCCTGGTCCCGGGACGTGGTCTGGTTCTTCTCCCGCAGCGAGTCGAAGTACGAGTGATGGAGGAGCTGCTCGCACGAGAGGCGCTCCGACGGGTCCATCCTCAGACAGCCCTGAACATCATACACATGAGAAATATGAGAAATATGATCATCACACACAGCGTTTATGAGAAATATGAACTCACACGCAACGTTTATGAGAAATATAAGAAATATGAGAAATATGATCATCACACACAGCGTTTATGAGAAATATGAACTCACACGCAACGTTTATGAGAAATATGAGAAATATGAGAAATATGATCATCACACACAGCGTTTATGAGAAATATGAACTCACACGCAACGTTTATGAGAAATATGAGAAATATGATCATCACACACAGCGTTTATGAGAAATATGAACTCACACGCAACGTTTATGAGAAATATGAGAAATATGATCATCACACACAGCGTTTATGAGAAATATGAACTCACACGCAACGTTTATGAGAAATATGAGAAATATGATCATCACACACAGCGTTTATGAGAAATATGAACTCACACGCAACGTTTATGAGAAATATAAGAAATATGAGAAATATGATCATCACACACAGCGTTTATGAGAAATATGAACTCACACGCAACGTTTATGAGAAATATGAGAAATATGATCATCACACACAGCGTTTATGAGAAATATGAACTCACACGCAACGTTTATGAGAAATATGAGAAATATGAGAAATATGATCATCACACACAGCGTTTATGAGAAATATGAACTCACACGCAACGTTTATGAGAAATATGAGAAATATGAGAAATATGATCATCACACACAGCGTTTATGAGAAATATGAACTCACACGCAACGTTTATGAGAAATATGAGAAATATGAGAAATATGATCATCACACACAGCGTTTATGAGAAATATGAACTCACACGCAACGTTTATGAGAAATATGAGAAATATGAGAAATATGATCATCACACACAGCGTTTATGAGAAATATGATCATCACACGCAGCGTTTATGAGAAATATGAGAAATATGAACATCACACACAGCGTTTATGAGAAATATGATCATCACACGCAGCGTTTATGAGCAATATGAACTCACATGCAGCGTTTATGAGAAATATGAGAAATATGAACATCACACACAGCGTTTGAGAAATATGAACATCACACGCAGCGTTTATGAGAAATATGAACATCACACACAGCGTTTATGAGAAATATGAACATCACACACAGCGTTTATGAGAAATATGAGAAATATGATCACACACAATGTTTATGAGAAATATGATCACACAGCGTTTATGAGAAATGAGAAATATGAACATCACACACAGAGTTTATGAGAAATATGAACATCACACAGCGTTTGAGAAATATCAGAAATATGAACATCATACACAGAGTTTATGAGAAATATGATCATCACACACAGCGTTTATGAGAAATATGAGAAATATGAACATCATACACAACATTTATGAGAAATATGAACATCACACACAGAGTTTATGAGAAATATGATCATCACACACAGCGTTTATGAGAAATATGAGAAATATGAACATCATATACAACATTTATGAGAAATATGAACATCACACACAGAGTTTGAGAAATATGAGAAATATGAACATCATACACAACATTTATGAGAAATATGATCATCACACACAGCGTTTATGAGAAATATGATCATCACACACAGCGTTTATGAGAAATATGAGAAATATGAACATCATATACAACATTTATGAGAAATATGAACATCACACACAGAGTTTATGAGAAATATGATCATCACACACAGCGTTTATGAGAAATATGATCATCACACACAGCGTTTATGAGAAATATGATCATCACACACAGCGTTTATGAGAAATATGATCATCACACAGCGTTTATGAGAAATATGATCATCACACACAGAGTTTATGAGAAATATGATCATCACACGCAGCGTTTGAGAAATATGATCATCACACGCAGCGTTTATGAGAAATATGATCATCACACACAGCGTTTATGAGAAATATGAACATCACACGCAGCGTTTATGAGAAATATGAACATCACACACGGCGTTTATGAGAAATATGATCATCACACAGCGTTTATGAGAAATATGATCATCACACGCAGCGTTTATGAGAAATATGATCATCACACAGCGTTTGTGAGAAATATGAACATCACACAGCGTTTGAGAAATATGAGAAATATGAACATCATACACAACATTTATGAGAAATATGAACATCACACACAGAGTTTATGAGAAATATGAACATCACACAGCGTTTATGAGAAATATGAGAAATATGAACATCATACACAACATTTATGAGAAATATGATCATCACACACAGAGTTTATGAGAAATATGATCATCACACACAATGTTTATGAGAAATATGATCATCACACACAGTGTTTATGAGAAATATGATCATCACACACAGTGTTTATGAGAAATATGATCATCACATACAGCGTTTATGAGAAATATGATCATCACACACAGCGTTTATGAGAAATATGATCATCACACACAGCGTTTATGAGAAATATGATCATCACACACAGCGTTTGTGAGAAATATGATCATAACACACAGCGTTTGTGAGAAATATGATCATCACACACAGCGTTTGTGAGAAATATGATCATCACACACAGCGTTTATGAGAAATATGATCATCACACACAGCGTTTGTGAGAAATATGATCATCACACACAGCGTTTATGAGAAATATGATCATCACACACAATGTTTATGAGAAATATGATCATCACACACAGCGTTTATGAGAAATATGATCATCACACACAGCGTTTATGAGAAATATGATCATCACACACAGCGTTTATGAGAAATATGATCATCACACACAATGTTTATGAGAAATATGATCATCACACACAGAGTTTATGAGAAATATGATCATCACACACAGCGTTTGTGAGAAATATGATCATCACACACAGCGTTTGTGAGAAATATGAACATCACACACAGCGTTTGTGAGAAATATGAACATCACACACAGCGTTTATGAGACATATTTGAGGAGAACGTCAGCATTAAGAGTCTCACCTTCATTAAACTCAGAGCTTGGTGCGAGAGGTTTGGATGTTTCTGATCGAGAGGCTCCTGAAAAAGAGAAACACACATTGTGATCATGTGATGTTCCACGTGATGTTCACAGTCTGAGCTTCTCACCATCTCCTGAGGCTCTGGGATGGACACGCCGCTGAAGAACTGGTTACTACTGAAAACCTGCTGGTGTCGAGGGATAAGGTCTCCTGAAAAAGAGAGAAGATCATCATTAATTTAGCGTAATGAAGTGAAGCATTTAAAGACAGCGTGCGACAACTCTTTTAGTGTGTGTGTGTGTGTGTGTGTGTCACTTCCCAACTTTTAACATTTAACTGAAACCTGGCTAATTAATGAATATATGTACTTGTGGTTATCCATTTTCCCATTCTTCGTCCGTCAAAACAAAATGACTTTCTCTTTCCCATTAATTTTTAGTGGCTGTCCAAATTGATAATGCATTTATATAATTTAGATACTATTCCCCTTGAAATGTCTGATTTATAATTAATAATTATAATTTATGTATGTTATTTATTGATTATTTGCATATTTATTGATTATTTACATATTTATTGATTATTTACATATTTATTGATTATTTATGTATGTATTTATTTATATTTATGTTGTATTCATTGATTATTTGTTTATGTATGTGTTGATTATTTGCATATATATGTATTGATTATTTGCATATGTATTTATTGATTATTTGCGTATGTATTTATTGATTATTGCATATGTATCTATTGATTATTTGCATATGTATTTATTGATTATTTGCGTATGTATTTATTGATTATTGCATATGTATCTATTGATTATTTACATATGTATTTATTGATTATTGCATATGTAGTGATTGATTATTTGCATATGTATTTATTGATTATTTGCGTATGCATTTATTGATATTTACATATGTATTTATTGATTATTTGCATATGTATGTATTGATTATTTGCATATGTATGTATTGATTATTAACATATGTATGTATTGATTATTTGCATATGTATGTATTGATTATTTGCATATGTATTTATTGATTATTTGCATATGTATTTATTGATTATTTGGATATGTATTTATTGATTATTAGCGTCTGTATTGATCGTTCACCCAGCGTCCTCCGGATGAGGTAGAGTTGGTCCATGTCAGACTTCCCGGGCCACAGTGGCAGTCCCGACAGGAGCTCGGCGAACACGCAGCCGATGGCCCACACGTCCACTGGGGGCCCGTACTGAGTGTCCCCGACCAGCAGCTCCGGGGCCCGGTACCAGCGCGTGGCCACGTAGTCGGTGTAGTAGTCGCACGGGCCGGCTGCGGCGGGGAAACACACGCCGGACGTTATCACACACGGGACGGTACCGGTAACTAAGTCCCCGTAATCCCCCAGTCCCGGTTCAGTCAGAGGAACCTCCTGATTGCAGAAGGTTCCTACACAGCGGAAAGCCCCTTTTGTTGTTGTTTTGTTGTTGTTTAGATTGTGGGGTCAATATGGTGATGTTTTTGGCTAATTTTGACCAAATTTTACACTTGGTTTAACTTTAGTCCTAGTTTAGTCATGATTAGTCCAGCTTTAGTCCTAGTTTAGTCCTGGTTTAACTTCTGATTACTCCTGTTTAGTCCTGGATTATGCTTGGATAAATCTTAATTTAGTGGAAGTTTAGCCCCGATTCGTCCTTGTTTTAGGGTTGGTTTAGTCCTGGCTTGGATATAGTTTAGTCCTTGCATAGTCTTGGTTTAATCCTGATTTGTTTGTTTATCCCCAGTTTAGTTCCAGTTTAGACCTGATTGAAGTTAGTCGTAGTTTATTCATGGTTTACTCTTGGTTTAGATTGTTCTTGGTATTATTCAAGTTAAATCCTGGTTTAGTCCTGGTTTAGTTTAGTCCAAGTTTATCCCTGGTTTATCACATGTGCTATAACACTTTTATACATCTAGTTTGAACCAATCTAATGGCTTTGTTCATAATAACAAACTATTTATTTAACTAAATAAATAAATACATAAATAAATACAATGCTTAGTTCTAGAGTAGTCCTGGTTTAGACTTGGTTTAGTCCTAGAACAGAACTAATTACATCCAGTTTGACCATAAGTTCTATTTAAACCATGTTTCAGTCTTATTTTAGTCCTGGTTTATTCCCACAGAGTCATGACTCATCATTTTAAGCCTGTCACAGCTTCATCTAGTGGTTCAACACAGGACGACATTTCAACAAAAAGATGGATTTGATTTTTAGACATTTCTTTCTTTTACTCACTGAGGATCCTGGCGAAGCCGAAGTCGCAGAGTTTGATGACCTGATGTTTGGTGATGAGGATGTTCTCCGGCTTCACGTCTCGATGGATGCACTGGAACCAAACCAGGGAAAAAAAGAAACTAATATGACCACTAACATCTCGATGGATGCACTGGAACCAAACCAGGGAAAAAAAGAAACTAATATGACCACTAACATCTCGATGGATGCACTGGAACCAAACCAGGGAAAAAAAGAAACTAATATGACCACTAACATCTCGATGGATGCACTGGAACCAGACGAGGGGAAAAAAGAAACTAATACAAGAACAGGTCTAAACCGGGACTAAACCAGGACTAAACCAGGACTGAACAAGGTCTAAACCAGGACTAAACCAGGACTAAACCAGGACTGAACAAGGTCTAAATCAGGACTAAACCAGGACTAAACCAGGACTGAACAAGGTCTAAATCAGGACTGAACCAGGACTAAACCAGGTCTAAACCAGGTCTAAACCAGGACTAAACCAGGACTAAACCAGGACTGAACAAGGTCTAAACCAGGACTAAACTGGGACTAGACCAGGTTTAAACCAAGACTAAACCGGGACTAAACCGGGACTAGAACACATCCAGGTCACTTAAATACTCTCAATTCTCACCCAGAAGTTGTGAGTTTATTTGCTGACCTCTGTTCAAAAGCCCAGAACCGTGACTTATTTGTTCTGTGTAATTTAATAATAATAATAATAATTTTTATTTATATAGCGCTTTTCAGTGACCCAAAGACGCTGAACATAATAAAAAAGGGGGGGGGTATTTACAGACAGGGGGGGACAACACGTACAGAACACATTAATATACAGATAAAATGAACAAGACAGAAGAAGTAGAGAGAAAAAGATGGGGATGTAACAGGGGGAAGAAGTGTAGGCAATGGGGTAGAGGAGGCTAGGGGTAGGGGAGGTCATAGGCTTGGGTGAAGAGGTATGTTTTTAGGCGGGATTTGAATGTTGTGAGTGAGGGAGAGTGGCGGACAGGTTGGGGGAGGGAGTTCCAGAGTCGGGGTGCTGTTCGGGAGAATGCTCTGTCGCCAAAAGTTTTGAGTCGGGATGTTGGTGCAGTCAGGGTGAGAGAGGAGGAGGATCGGAGAGCTCGGGTGGGGCGGTGGGGGATGAGGAGGTCAGACAGGTAGGGGGGGGCAAGGTGGTGAAGAGCTTTGAAGGTGAGGAGGAGTATTTTAAAGTTTATGCGCTGCTTGATGGGGAGCCAGTGGAGAGAGCGGAGAACGGGAGTGATGTGATCACGGGACCGGGTGTGGGTGAGGAGGCGGGCAGCGGAGTTTTGGACCATTTGGAGTCTATGGAGGGAATGGGAGGAGATGCCAGTGAGGAGGGAGTTGCAGTAGTCAAGGCGGGAGGAGATGAAGGCATGGATGAGGGATTCAACAGCAATTTAAACATTTCACATTCTTTTGGCAAAAGCTTTAGTTTGATTTAAATGTTGAGTAGATTTTAAAAGAATGAAATAACTACAGTCCATCCGTGATGTCACTCGTCTGTCGCAATAATACTTCTTGTTTTCTTAGGACTTTCTGAATGATCAATTTGTCATAAACAGCAAGATAGAAAAACACTTTACGTTGACTTTTTTGGGGAAAGGCTTAATTTTTCTTCTACAAAAGTCATTTATTTTAATTGAACTAAAAAAAAGACTAAATTCAGTTCAAAAATAATCAGTTTTCCACCAAGTAAATTCTAAACAAAACTTTTTTTTTATCTTTACCATTATATTGTGACCAAAATAATCACAATCATCTTAACCTGATAATCGTGACATCCCAGGTTTATTTACTGTATCACGACACTCAATTTCCAACTCAATTATGATTCTAGGGCGTAAAACTCAATATGACGACGATAACAAAAGTCTTTTAAGACAAAATAATGCTGTTCTCAACATAAAATAATAATTCTTTAGTTAAAATAAGCGCGTGGTCTCCTGCTACTTTTGAAGACCACTCGAAAACTATTCAGGAAACGTCAGAATTTGTCCTTTTTACAGCTACTATTCTTTTCAAACGTGTCTCTAGTTTGAATACTTTAGTTACTTTAATACTTTCTTTGCCAGTGTCAAAAGTGTGAAACAGTCAAACGGAGAACGCTGCTTGTTCACTGTTAGTTTAAAACCTTTTCTCACCAAAAACAGGCGTGAAACGGTGAGCGACGCCGTAAAAGCGTTGAATCTGGTCCGCGCGGTCGGGGAGGACGGAGTCTCGGCGATGCATAAACCGCTGCTCGACCGACGTAAAGGAATTCTTGTTAAAACGATCGTAAAAGAGAAAGTTTGGTGGGAACCAGAGCGAGGAGAGCGAGAGGAGAAGGAGACGCTCTTCATCGTTTAAAGGGCCAATTAAACAGTCACTAATTGCACGTAGAGTAAATCAATCATGGTTTAGGTCATTTGTTATGTAAAAAATGGCTGTTTTTGCATAATTTTACATGATCGGTCTAATATTTATGATTTATGTTTTCTGTCAGGAATTCTTCTTTTTTCTTTAAAGGGGGACATAGTGAATAAGAGGAAATATCACAAATACTAACAGAAGGTATTAATATTATTTAGTATTTGTGTAAACCAGATCTGACAGAAAGTGTGTTGAAAAGTTCAAATTTCGCCTCATTCTTTGAAGTCAAAACTTTAAAATTTGAAACTTCTTTTTAAGTTTGCTCACATAAATTAAAAAAAAAAGAATCTATTACTATTAAGTTTGTCATTGTGTCATGTTTTCATTAAGAAATAGAAAAATTCAGTTTCATTTTCAATTTCATTTAAATTTTTGTCCATTTCATTTCGGTAAAAATTTACAAAATTTCCCAAGTTTGTGATGTTCAAATCTGAAAAATGGACAGAGCCAAGTGGAAAAGTCTTGATTTATTGAATTAACATATTAGATTAAAAAAATGACACAGGTAATTTTGGATATTGTACATATTTTAAACTAGATCTTACTGAAAATCACTTTAAAAATTTCAAGTTTAAATTAATCCAAAAAAAAAAATCGGAATTAGAAATTGAGAAGTCGAATTTACAACGTCCCATATAAATCGATGGACGCAAGTTGATGAAATGAATAAATAAAACAGCTTTAGTTGCAGATTTGTTGTTGAAAACTTGAAAAATTTATGTTGAGAGAGCAAACTGGTCAAAAAATGGCAAAATACAAAAACGATTGAAGGAGAAAAGGCCAGTTTAAGTACCGTTTAAATCAAAGCTATTTTACATCATTATTTCTCTCTTTTTCTCTCCCGCTGCTGCTAAACAAACAAGAAACAAACAAAAACATGATGAAAACGAAACGGGGCAAAGTCAGACTCACGTTCTGTTTGTGGCAGAAGTTGACGGCCTGCAGCGTTTGCCACGTGATGCTTCTGGCCAGCTGCTCCGGGACGCTGCACAAACGGGAAAGATCGTTAACGGGCAGATTTAAAGAGGAACATGAGCACGTAACGAGGGGAGAGGGACGGTCTTTCACTGTGGCTGTCGGCATTTAGTCGTTAGGTTGATTAGTCGGTCGATAGTGTCTCAGTTCGCCAACGATATAGCGGATTTGGAAAGGAGAAGGCAGCTGGATGTTTGGGGAGGAATTGTGATTTTATTCTGCATTTTTACAAACGGAAATGTAATTTACTAAGCGATTTGTCTCGTCAGCGCGGTCGAGTATGTGGTCGGATCATAAAAATAGCTTTGAGCGCTTAAGCTAATGCGACTCGATTGTCTACACGTTACACTGTTTGTTTGTTTGTTTGTTTGTTTGTTTCACTGTTTGTTTGTTACACTGTTTGTTTCACTGTTTGTTACAATGTTTGTTTGTTTGTTTGTTTGTTTGTTTCACTGTTTGTTTCACTGTTTGTTTCACTGTTTGTTTCACTGTTTGTTTGTTACACTATTTGTTACAATGTTTGTTACAATGTTTGTTTGTTTGTGTTTGTTTGTTTGTTTGTTTCACTGTTTGTTTTACTGTTTGTTTCACTGTTTGTTTCACTGTTTGTTTCACTGTTTGTTTCACTGCTTGTTTGTTTGTTTGTTACACTGTTTGTTTGTTTGTTTCACTGTTTGTTTTACTGTTTGTTTCACTGTTTGTTTCACTGTTTCTTTCACTGTTTGTTTCACTGCTTGTTTGTTTGTTTGTTACACTGTTTGTTTGTTTGTTTGTTTGTTTGTTACACTGTTTGTTTCACTGTTTGTTACACTGTTTGTTTCACTGTTTGTTACACTGTTTGTTTCACTGTTTGTTACACTGTTTGTTTGTTACACTGTTTGTTTCACTGTTTGTTACACTGTTTGTTTCACTGTTTGTTACACTGTTTGTTTGTTACACTGTTTGTTTCACTGTTTGTTTCACTGTTTGTTACACTGTTTCTTTCACTGTTTGTTTGTTTGTTTCACTGTTTGTTTCACTGTTTCTTTCACTGTTTGTTTCACTGTTTGTTTCACTGCTTGTTTGTTACACTGTTTGTTTGTTTGTTTGTTTGTTACACTGTTTGTTACAATGTTTGTTACAATGTTTGTTTGTTTGTGTTTGTTTGTTTGTTTCACTGTTTGTTTTACTGTTTGTTTCACTGTTTGTTTCACTGTTTGTTTCACTGTTTGTTTCACTGTTTGTTTCACTGCTTGTTTGTTTGTTTGTTACACTGTTTGTTTGTTTGTTTCACTGTTTGTTTTACTGTTTGTTTCACTGTTTCTTTCACTGTTTGTTTCACTGCTTGTTTGTTTGTTTGTTACACTGTTTGTTTGTTTGTTACACTGTTTGTTTGTTTGTTACACTGTTTGTTTCACTGTTTGTTACACTGTTTGTTACACTGTTTGTTTCACTGTTTGTTACACTGTTTGTTTCACTGTTTGTTACACTGTTTGTTTGTTACACTGTTTGTTTCACTGTTTGTTTCACTGTTTGTTTCACTGTTTGTTACACTGTTTCTTTCACTGTTTGTTTGTTTGTTTCACTGTTTGTTTCACTGTTTCTTTCACTGTTTGTTTCACTGTTTGTTTCACTGCTTGTTTGTTTGTTTGTTACACTGTTTGTTTGTTTGTTTGTTTGTTACACTGTTTGTTTCACTGTTTGTTACACTGTTTGTTTCACTGTTTGTTTCACTGTTTGTTACACTGTTTCTTTCACTGTTTGTTACACTGTTTGTTACAATGTTTGTTTGTTTGTGTTTGTTTGTTTGTTTCACTGTTTGTTTTACTGTTTGTTTCACTGTTTGTTTCACTGTTTGTTTCACTGTTTCTTTCACTGTTTGTTTGTTTGTTTCACTGTTTGTTTCACTGTTTCTTTCACTGTTTGTTTCACTGTTTGTTTCACTGCTTGTTTGTTTGTTTGTTACACTGTTTGTTTGTTTGTTTGTTTGTTACACTGTTTGTTTCACTGTTTGTTACACTGTTTGTTTCACTGTTTGTTTCACTGTTTGTTACACTGTTTCTTTCACTGTTTGTTTCACTGTTTGTTTTACTGTTTGTTTCACTGTTTGTTTCACTGTTTGTTTCACTGTTTGTTTCACTGTTTGTTTCACTGCTTGTTTGTTTGTTTGTTACACTGTTTGTTTGTTTGTTTCACTGTTTGTTTTACTGTTTGTTTCACTGTTTGTTTCACTGTTTCTTTCACTGTTTGTTTCACTGCTTGTTTGTTTGTTTGTTACACTGTTTGTTACACTGTTTGTTTGTTACACTGTTTGTTTCACTGTTTGTTTCACTGTTTGTTTCACTGTTTGTTACACTGTTTCTTTCACTGTTTGTTTGTTTGTTTCACTGTTTGTTTCACTGTTTCTTTCACTGTTTGTTTCACTGTTTGTTTCACTGCTTGTTTGTTTGTTTGTTACACTGTTTGTTTGTTTGTTTGTTTGTTACACTGTTTGTTTCACTGTTTGTTACACTGTTTGTTTCACTGTTTGTTTCACTGTTTGTTACACTGTTTCTTTCACTGTTTGTTACACTGTTTGTTACAATGTTTGTTTGTTTGTGTTTGTTTGTTTGTTTCACTGTTTGTTTTACTGTTTGTTTCACTGTTTGTTTCACTGTTTGTTTCACTGTTTCTTTCACTGTTTGTTTGTTTGTTTCACTGTTTGTTTCACTGTTTCTTTCACTGTTTGTTTCACTGTTTGTTTCACTGCTTGTTTGTTTGTTTGTTACACTGTTTGTTTGTTTGTTTGTTTGTTACACTGTTTGTTTCACTGTTTGTTACACTGTTTGTTTCACTGTTTGTTTCACTGTTTGTTACACTGTTTCTTTCACTGTTTGTTTCACTGTTTGTTTTACTGTTTGTTTCACTGTTTGTTTCACTGTTTGTTTCACTGTTTGTTTCACTGTTTGTTTCACTGCTTGTTTGTTTGTTTGTTACACTGTTTGTTTGTTTGTTTCACTGTTTGTTTTACTGTTTGTTTCACTGTTTGTTTCACTGTTTCTTTCACTGTTTGTTTCACTGCTTGTTTGTTTGTTTGTTACACTGTTTGTTTGTTTGTTTGTTTGTTTGTTTGTTACACTGTTTGTTTCACTGTTTGTTACACTGTTTGTTTCACTGTTTGTTACACTGTTTGTTTCACTGTTTGTTACACTGTTTGTTTGTTACACTGTTTGTTTCACTGTTTGTTACACTGTTTGTTTCACTGTTTGTTACACTGTTTGTTTGTTACACTGTTTGTTTCACTGTTTGTTTCACTGTTTGTTACACTGTTTCTTTCACTGTTTGTTTCACTGTTTGTTACACTGTTTCTTTCACTGTTTGTTTGTTTGTTTCACTGTTTGTTTCACTGTTTCTTTCACTGTTTGTTTCACTGTTTGTTTCACTGCTTGTTTGTTACACTGTTTGTT